>NC_134083.1:74973156-75205656 GCF_000715075.1 Nicotiana tabacum
TGTGTATATATAAGTATACTAAGTATACTAGATATACTAGATATATATAGTAGATATACATATATATATAGTATATCTTAAGATGTATATATAGTATATAAATCGAATATAGCTTATATATAGTAAGATGTATATATATTATAGTATAGTATAGTATATATATAAGCTTATATATATATATGTATATCGAATATATATATATACACACACACACTATACTATATATACATAGTATATAAGTCATATTCGATAGTATACATCTTAAGATATACTATATATACATCTTAAGATATATATATATATATATATATATACACACATATATATATATATATATATATATATCTTAAGATGTATATATAGTATATAAATCGAATATAGCTTATATATCTTAAGATGTATATATAGTATAGTATAGTATATATATAAGCTTATATATATATATGCTTATATATATATATATATATCTTAAGATGTATATATATACTATAATATACTATATATATACTATAATATATATACATAGTTTATAAGTCATATTCGATAGTATACATCTTAAGATATACTATATATACATCTTACTATATATATATATATATATAGAGAGAGATATATATAGCTTATATATCTTAAGATGTATATATATCTTAAGATCTACTATACTATACTATATATATATCTAGTATATCTAGTATACTATGTATATATAGTATATCTTAAGATGTATATATAGTATATTTTAAGATGTATACTATGTATATATAATATAGTATATATATATATATATATATATATATATATATATATATATATATATTTTAAGATGTATATATAGTATATAAATCGAATATAGCTTATATATCTTTATTACTATTTTTTTTCTCTAACTTCTATACAAAAAATTAAAAATAGAAAGTTTCTGTTGGGCCCGTTTAGGCCCACTTAGGCCCGGGACCGCCCCACTTAACCCGGGACCGTTAGTTCGTGGTCCTAGTCCCGAGCCGGTTCCAGCAATAAGCCCGCGAAGCCCGAGGCCGTTTAGGACCGGACCGCATAGGACCGGCCCACTTAGGACTGGGCCCGCGAAGCCCACTTAGGACCGGGCCCGGCCCACTTTTCACCCTTACTTGTGTGCAAAATTTGAGGTCAATCGGACGTGATTTGATAGGTTTCGGCGTTGTTTGTAAAAATTTAAAATTTCAAAGTTCATTAGGCTTGAATTGGAGTATGATTCGTAGCTTTAGCGTTGTTTGAGGTGATTTGGGGGTCCAACTAAGTTTGTATGATGTTTTGGGACTTGATGGTATGTTTGGTTGAGGTCGTGTGGGGCTTGGGTGAGTTTCGAGAGGTTAAAAGATCATTTTTGGACTTGGCATGTTGGCTGAAGACTACTGGTGTGTTTTTCTGGTTTCCTTCTTCGCGTTCGCGAAGGGGAATTTGAGGCAGGCAAGATTTTCCCTTCGCGTTCGCGAGGGTATCTCGCATTTGCAAAGAGGAGCTGGCTTGTGCATCGCGTTCGCCTTTGGGTATAGCGTTCGCGAAGGGAAAAATAGTGGAAATGGGTTTTTGCCTTCTATTCGCGAAGGGCAATGTTGAGCAGCACGATTATGTACTTCGCAAACGCGAAGGATCTATAGCATTCGCGAAGAAGAGAGGTCTAGATAGAAAGTTTAAGTTCTGAAAAAGGGACTTCGTCCCATTTTCCATTTTTGACGGATTGAAGCTCGGGAAGAGGCAATTTTTGAGAGATTTTCAAGAAAAACAATGGGGTAAGTGTTGAGTGACTGTGAGGAATGAGTGACTATGAGGTTGGAGTGAATGAGAGGACTGAGTGACTGTTACTCTGAGAGGATGTATTGATTGCATTATTTGCTGCATTTCAGCTGTCATATATCACTATTTTGGAAATTTGAAAAAAAAAACATTATTTTCTGTGTCAGTCAAATTCGATATGAAATTTCTGTGAAATATTAAATGTTGAACTTGAAAGCATGCCTACCCTTTTTATATTGGAAAGTACTGTATTTGGACTTAGCTGAGAAGCTCGTCACTACTTTCAGTTCCTTATTTATTATTGTTACTTGCTGAGTTGGTTGTACTCATACTACACCCTGCACTTCGTGTGCAGATCCAGGTGATTCCGGACACAGTGGGTGTTGATTATTTCACACAGTTGATTTTTTGGAGATTCAGAGGCAGCTTCTATGTTTCGCAGACCTTGTCTCTCCTTCCACTACCCTTTTGTTTATTGTATTTAGTCTCGGATTATTATAGACCGGGTTTTCGAGACTTGTAATGTATATATGCTCATGTACTTAGTGACACCAGGTTTTAGGAGTGTATTTTGTATCAGTATGTGTGGGGTTTTCTCTTAAATTAATTATTATATTTTTCGCATTTAAAAGAAATTGTAGTTTATGGAGGTTATCGGCTTGCCTAGTATTAAGATAGGCGCCATCACGACATGTGTGATTTTGGGTCATGACAAGAATTTAGGAAATAAATGGAGGAAGAAATATGAGATTCCTAGGTGCTCTTGACTTGTTTGATAGTAGCATATTTAGGCTATAGCATGTGTAGTGCCTTTCCTATGTTTTAAAATTGATTATGATGCCTTTATAAATTGGATAGCATGTCTTGTAATGCCTACGTCTCATTTATTTGACTATTGTTAACTTTGTGCTTAATGCTTAATATCTTTCGGCTCCCTGAATACTTGCATTTGTTGAGAGTCGGAATGAGACCGTCCTTAGTAAGTCATGTGCCATGTGTGGTGAGGTTTTGTGTAGTCCATGTATTGTACTTGTGTGTAGAACTTGCCTGGTATGTGAGTTGAAGCGAAATTTTAGGTGATGCTTGGTTTGAAAAATGATTTTATGCTTTCTTTGATCTTTTTGAGCTTATTGCTTACCATAAATAAAAATTATCCCTAGTTAACCCCTTTGAGTCTATAGACTTTTATTTGGCACCCACATTACAAGCCTATACCTTTTTTATTCTTAATTGATATTGTTTTGATCCTTTTACCTTTTAAAGCACTTTAATTGTGAAATGAGCGCTAAAAGAAGTAAGAAGGGACTGAGTGTGGGGTGGCTTTTGAGTGAAACCAATGAAATAAAGAATGGCGCACTTGTTTTGTAAAATTATACACCACTACCGAAAATTGAAAAAGGAAAAAAAAAGAAGAAAAATCTGAAGAGAAAAAAATGTAGATGAATAAATATCTTGTTTTTGCTAGTGGAGTGCAAAATAAGATAGTGCTTAAAGAAAAAGAAAATATTTTTTGGGGTGATATTGTTTGTGAAGTTGAAATTGTGTTGAAGAAAATGCGCTTAAAATTTATCATGTGATGTGTTAAAGTACTTAGGAGGGTTAGCCATTATTCCTAAATATATCCTATCCGTCTCTTAGCCCACATTACAACCATGAAAGTCTTAATTGATTTTAGATCGAGCGAGCTTACATTAGTAGAGATTTACGTTATGGGCAAGCCTATGGTACCAATTGCATGCATTTGACTTCTTTGTGATAGTGAGAGATTTCTTTTATATACAAGTGAGTCCTTAAACTATATTTGATAATGAGATTCGGATGTGTGGATTCAACTTATTGTCACGACCTAAAAATCACACCTGTCGTGATGGAGCCTATCCAGATACTAGGCAAGCCGACAATATCAATAGCTCACAACTTCTTTTAAATATTGGAAACATAATAATTAATTTAAGGGGAAAACTCCCACCGATACTGAATATAAATTTACTCCAAAAATCCGGTGTCACTGAGTACATGAGCATCTATACATTATAAGTCTGGAAAATACGGTTTATAATAGTCTAAGACCAAATAAAATAAACAAAGTGATAGGGAAGGAGAGACAAGGCCTGCGAAACACGGCAACTACCTTTAAATTTTTGGAAAATCAATTGTGCAAAAGAATCAACACCTGTAGTGTTCAGGATCACCTGGATCTGCACACGAAGTGCAGGGTGTAGTATGAGTACAACCAACTCAGTAAGTAACAATAATAAATAAAGAACTGAAAGTAGTGACGAGCTTCACAACTAAGTCCAAATACTGTAATTTCCAACAGAAAAAGGTAGGCATGCTTTCAAGTTCAATATTTAAAACTCTACAGTAATTTCATATCAAATTTGACTGAAACATAAATAATGTCTTTTAGAGTTTTTCCAAAACAGTGATAATGACAGCTGAAATGCAGCAATAATGGAATCAATGTATCCTCTCAGAGTAACAATCACTCAGTCCTCCCATTCACTCCAACCTCACAGTCACTCTTTCCTCACAAACACTCATTCCTCACAATCACTCAGCACTCGGCACTCGTACTCAGTAGGTACCTGAGCTCACTAGGGGTGTGTACAGACTCCGGAGGGGATCCTTCAGCCCAAGCGCTATATCAAGCCAATCATGACATATAATAATAAAATGTGTTGTGGCATGCACCCCGATCCCATATATATCCTCACAATTAGGACCTCGGGCCTCACTCAGTCATCAACCTCGCCAGTCCCGGGCTCAAGATATCATGAAAATCAGCCCAAAAATAATAATATGATGCATCAATAAATAGCAACAAAGACTGAGATGTGATATGAAATGAATGAACATGACTGAGTGTGAAATTATAATTTGAACATATAATTCAACCACATAAATGACCCCAGTGGGTACCAATAATAACAGCATACGTCTAAGCATGATTTTTAATACGAGTCTTAGCTTATTTTTCTCTAACACGTAGAGAATATATTGATATCAACAGATTATTCAACTCACAGTTCCATGGAATTTGACCAAGTCACAATTCTTACGGTGCATGCCTACACGCCCGTCACCTAGCATGTGTGTCACCTCAAAACCAATCACTTAACACATAATTTGGGATTTCATACCCTTAGGACCAAATTTTGAACTGTTACTTACCACAAACCGTGAAATTCTTTATTCCACTATGCCATTGCCACGAGAATTGGTCTCCTAAAGCCTCATATCTAGCCACAATTAATTTGATTCAGTAAATACTAATTATTGTAATTAATTCCATAAGGAAATACAAATTTTCCAATAATATCCGAAATTTACCTCAAAAATCGCCCGTGGGCCCCACATCTTGGAATCCGACAAAATTTACAAAATATCCAACCACGAGTCCAACCATATAAATTTCACAAAATTCCGACATCAACTCGACCCTCAAATCTTCAATTAAAGTCTTTGAAGATTTCTACAATTTTCAACCCAATCTTTACCCATTTGAATTCAACAATCTTTCCAAAACCTTATTCGTACGTGTATTATAAATGATACTATTACACCCAAGAATCATACTCTTAATCTCCCATCGTTTACCTTAAAAATCAAAATTGAAGAATTGGGGGAAAGAAATTCTTACCTCTTTCAAGCCCTAGCAAGATCCTTGAGAAATCTTCAAGCCTTGAACAAGAATTGATGAACAATTGACTAAGTCTTCACTATCTCTCTCTAAGATGCTCTCAACACTCTCAAAAATATCATATGAAACCCTTCAAAATGACCCCCAATAGTGTTTTATAAGAATGAGTTCGGGTTTATAAAACCAGAAAAATGAAGTTGTGAAACTCACCCTGCGGTCGTATATGCGACCGCATAATGCTTCCGCGGCCCGCATAATAGGTCGCACAAATGGCCTCCGGAACTGGGCAACGCTACCTCAATCTGCGGTCGTTATGCGGTCGCATAATGCACCGCAGAACTGATATGTGTTCACATAATGCGCCGCAGATTTTCCTTCACACTTGCCCCACTCCTAATTCTCTCTGCGGCCATTATGCGGTCCGCAGAGTGATTCTGCGACTACAAAGTGGGCAGCAAAAATGGCCTTCTTCCGGAAAAATGTTTTCCTTAACTTCCTAGTGGATTGTTCAACCCAAAAATTCCGAGCCGCGGTGAGCTTGCTCGCCGCTAAATTTTTTTACAACCTTTGTAATAATTAATCTTCCTCGGCACCACAAAACCTTAGTTTTCATAACAAAAATTCTTCGGGTGTCGTTACACATAAGTCAACATCCGGTCAACCTTTTCAACTTATGTTCTGAACCTTGGAACTAAATATTCCAAATCATTTCAAAACCTCACCGGACCCGAACCAATTAACCCGGTAAGTCATAAAATAATTGTAAAAGCATATATTGAGTAGTAAATGGGGGAATAGGGTTGTAATACTCAAAACGACCAGCCGAGTCCTTACATTCTCCCCTTCTTAAACATACGTTTGTCCTCAAACGGGTTTAGAAGTCTCAAATAGGTGTGGATATTTGCTTTGTATCTCCCGCTCAGTCTCCCAAGTAGCTTCTCCGACTGGCTGGCCTCTCCACTGCACTTTCACTGAAGCTATGTTCTTTGATCTCAACTTTCGAACTTGTCGATCTAAAATGGCCACCGACCCCACATCATAAGTTAAATTACTGTCCAGCTGCACTGTACTGAAATCCAAAATATGAGATGGATCCCCGACATACTTCCAGAGCATAGATACATGAAACACTGGATGAACACTCGGTAGACTAGGTGGCAATGCAAGTTCACAAGCCACCTCTCCAATCTTCTTAAGTATTTCAAAAGGCCCAATATACTGAGGGCTCAACTTTCCCTTCTTCCCGAACCTCAACACACCCTTCATGGGCAAGATCTTGAGTAGAACCTTCTCTTTAATCATATAAGCAACATCACAGACCTTTCGGTCGGCATAACTCTTCTGTCTAGACTACGCCGTGCGAAGCCGCTCTTGAATCAACTTAACCTTTTCCAAAGCATCCTGAACCAAATCAGTACCCAATAGTCTAGTATCACCCAGCTCAAACCAACCCATCGGATACCGACACCGTCTCCCATATAAAGCCTCATATGGAGCCATCTGAATGCTCGATTGGTAGTTGTTATTGTAAGCAAACTCTACCAGTGGCAGAAATTGATCCCAAGAACCCCCGAAATCTATAACACAAGTGCGTATCATATCTTCCAATATCTGAATAGTGCGCTCGGACTGTCCGTCCATCTGAGGGTGAAATGTTGTACTCAACTGAACCTGTGTACCTAATTCTCGTTGTACTGCCCTCCAAAACGGTGATGTAAACTTCGTACCCCGATCTGAAATGATGGACACTGACACACCGTACAGACGAACAATCTCTCAGATATAAATCTCAGCCAACCATTCCGAAGAATAATTAGTACCAATTGGAATAAAATGTGCGGATTTGGTCAACCGATCCATAATCACCCAAACAACATCAAACTTCCTCAAAGTCCGTGGAAGCCCAACTACGAAATCCATGGTAATACACTCCCATTTCCACTCCGGAATTTCAAGTCTTTGAAGCGATCCTCCCGGTCTTTGATGCTCGTATTTAACATGTTGACAATTTAAACACCGAGCTACAAACTCAACTACATCTTTCTTCATTCGCCTCCACCAATAGTGTTGCCTCAAATCCTGATACATCTTCACGGCACCTGGATGAATGGAGTACCGCGAACTGTGAGCTTTCTGAAGAATCAACTCACGCAAATCATCTACATTAGGCACACATAGCCTGCCCTGCATCCGTAATACACCGTCATCTCCAATAGTGACTTCTTTGACATTACCGTGATGAATCATGCCCTTAAGGACAAGCAGATGTGGGTCATCATACTGACGTTCTCTGATACGATCATAAAGAGAGGACTGAGAAACCACACAAGCCAAAACCTGACTCGACTCGACTCGACTCGAAAATATCCAATCTAACAAACTGGTTGGCCAAGGCCTGAACATCCAAGGCTAAAGGCATCTTTGCTACTGGTAAGTATGCTAAGCTGCCCAAACTCTCCGCCTTACAACTCAAGGCATCAACCACCACATTATCCTTTCCGGGATGATAAAGAATGGTGATATCATAATCCTTAAGCAACTCCAACCACCTCCGCTACCGCAAATTAAGATCCTTCTGTTTAAACAGATCTTGTAGACTCCGGTGATCGGTATAAACCTCACAATGGACACCGTACAAATAATGCTGCCAAATCTTCAAGGCATGAACAATATATGCTAACTCAAGGTCGTGGACCAGATAGTTCTTCTCATGTACCTTTAACTGTCTCGATGCATAGGCAATCACCCTACCGTCTTGCAATAGCACTGCGCCAAGACCAATATGCGACGCGTCACAATACACAGTATAAGACCCTAAACATGTAGTCAACACCAATATTGGGGCTGTAGTCAAAACCGTCTTGAGCTTCTGGAAGCTCTCTTCACATTCATCCGACCACCTGAACGGAGCATCTTTCTGGGTCAATTTAGTCATATGCGATGCAATAGACGAGAAACCCGTCACGAAGCGACGATAATAACCAGCCAAGCCGAGAAAACTCTGAATCTCAGTAACTGAAGATGGTCTGGGCCAACTCTGAACTGCCTCTATTTTCTTCGGATCCAGCTTAGTTCCTTCACTGGACACTATGTGTCCCAAGAATGCCACCGAACTAAGCCATAACTCACACTTAGAGAATTTGGCATATAGTTTCTCCTCTTTCAGCCTCTGCAATACAATACCCAAGTGCTGTGCATGCTCCTCCTGGCTACGTGAGTACCCCAGGATATCATCAGCAAATACCACGACAAATGAGTCAAGATACGGTTGGAATACGCTATTCATCAGGTGCATAAATGTTACTGGGGCATTGGTTAGCCCAAATGACATCACAAAAAATTCATAATGACCATAACGAGTTCTGAATGTTGTTTTTAGAATATCCGAATCCCAAATTTTCAACTGGTGATACCTGGATCTCAAATCAATTTTGGAGAATACACTCGCTCCCTGAAGTTGGTCAAATAGATCATCAATACGCGGCAAATGATAATTATTCTTGATTGTAACTTTGTTTAACTGCCTGTAATCGATACACATCCGCATAGTACCATCTTTCTTCTTTACAAGCAAAATCGGAGCACTCCAAGGCGACACACTAGGCCTAATAAACCCCTTATCAAGAAGTTTCTGAAGTTGCTCTTTCAATTCTTTTAACTCAGCTGGTGCCATATGATACAGAGGAATAGAAATGGGCTGAGTGCCCTGCACCAAGTCAATACCGAAATCAATATCCCTGTCGGGTGGCATACCCGGTAGGTCTGCAGGAAAAATATCCGAAAAGTCTCTCACTACCGGTACTAAATCAATAGTAGGAGTATCTGCATCAACATCTCTAACAAAAGTCAAATATGACAAACACCCTTTCCCAACAATACGTTGGGATTTCAAATAAGAAATTACCCTGATGGGAACATGATCTAGAGAACCTCTCCATTCGACCTTCGGCAACCCCGGCATCGACAACATCACGATTTTTGCATGACAGTCCAGAATAGCATGACATGGAGACAACAAATCCATACCCAGAATTACATCGAAATCAACCATACTGAGCAATAAGAAATCAACTCTAGTCTCTAGTCCCCCAATGGTTACCACACAAGACCAATATACATGGTCCACAATAATAGTATCGCTCACCGGCGTAGATACACGAACATGTGAAACTAAAGACTCACGGGGCATATCCAAATAATGAGTAAAGTACGATGATACATACGAATAAGTAGAACCAGGGTCAAATAATATAGAAGCCTCACTATGACACACTGAGACAATACCTGTGATCACTCCATCTGAGGCAACAACATTTGGCTGGCAAGAAAAACATAGAATCGGGCCTAACTGCCACCTGATCGGCCTTCCCCTCTTGGGCGATCCCTAGATGACTGAGCCCCACCTCG
Source organism: Nicotiana tabacum (assembly GCF_000715075.1). Classification (NCBI taxonomy): domain Eukaryota; kingdom Viridiplantae; phylum Streptophyta; class Magnoliopsida; order Solanales; family Solanaceae; genus Nicotiana; species Nicotiana tabacum. Next base: position 74,982,980 of record NC_134083.1, read on the forward strand.
AGTCAGTTGGGCGGGTGGCGAAGTAACTGGTGCTGAAGTCGTAGTCTGACTCCTCTGCTGCACTGGACCTCCCGAGCGACGAGGACACTGTTTCCATATATGCCCAAATTCCTCGCACTTAAAGCAGCTCCCCGGTACTGGTGGTGGTGCAGACTGAATCGGGCCCCGAGAAACAGAATAACTGCTAGAAGCACCCGGTGCAAATGAACCCCGAACTGAAGGAGCATGGGACGGACTCTGGGCTAAAAGGGCACTGAGAGATGATTGACCCTGATGAGAACTATATGAACCATGGCTGGATGATCCACCACGGCGAACTGGACGACCCGTCTGTGCGTGTCTGTAAGGATGACCCCTACCGCGGTAAAACTGACCCCCTCAAGGAACACCGTTGAAATCACCTGGACCACGAGGCCTCTTAGCCTCCCTCTCTCCACGCTTCTAACTACAGACCATCTCTATCTGCCGAGCAATATCAACTACCTCATCAAAAATAGCACCAGATACTCTTTCCCGAGTCATAAGTAACCACAGCTGATATGTGAGTCCATCAATGAATCTCCTAATCCTTTCCCTATCAGTGGGAACCAACCAAACCGCATGACGAGACAACTCAGAAAATCTCATCTCGTACTGCGTCACAGACATGCCATTCTGACATAACTGCTCAAACTATCTGCGCAACTCCTCTCTGCGAGACTGCGTCACAAACTTCTCCAAAAAGAGAATGGAGAAGTCCTGCCATGTAAGTGGTACTGCACCAACCGGCATGTGCCTCTTATAAGCCCCCCACCATCTGAAGGCAGCTCTAGAAACCAGAAAAGTAGTGAACGAGACCCCATTGGTCTCCAAAATACCCACTGTCCGAAGCATCCGCTCGCACTAATCCAGAAATCCCTGAGCATCCTCTAACTCAGCACCACTAAATGATAGAGGCCGAAGCCTCCCAAATCTCTCAAGTCTCCTCTGCTCATTATATGCCATAACGGGGACTACCTGGGCCTAATCAGTTGCAGCCGGCTGGGCTGGTAGTGCCCCAGGTATCCGAAGTCCCTGCACTACCTGCTCTAGAGTACGAGCAACAGGGGAATGAGTGCCTCCCCCGGCCTGAGAAGTTGCTGGTGCGGCCCGAGCCGAAACCACTTGAGCAAGGCTAGTGAAAACTATCAATATCTTAGCCAAAGCCTCCTGTAGGCCTGGAATCTCAACGAGCACAACTGGTGCCTGAGCGGGTCCCGCCGGCTCAAGTACATCTAGAATATGCTCTTGAGTTGGAACAACTGATGGTGCTACAGGTGCTGCTCCAACTGTTGTACGAGCAACACCTCGACCTCTACCTCGGCTCCGGCCTCTACCACGGCCCTGGCCTCTCGCGTCCCTAACTGGTGGCTAACTGCCTGATCCGGTAGTACGTGTCCTCACAATCTGTAAGAGAATAAAATAACAAAAAATTTTAGTTTTTCGAAATCAACAAGTCCGCACGATATAATACAAGAAAGTAAAATTTTCCTAAGGGTTCGGCAGCCTCTCAGGGATAAGTACAGACGTCTCTGTACCGATCGGCTAGACTCTACTAAACTTGCTCATGACTCGTGAGACCTATGTAACCTAGGCTCTGATACCAACTTGTCACAACCCATTCATCACACATGTCGTGATGGCGCCTATCCCGATACTAGGAAAGCCAACAACATCAATAACCCACAACTTCTTTTAAATATTGGAAACATAATAATTAATTTAAGGGTTAAACTCCCACCAATAATGAATATAATTTTACTCACAAAATCCGGTGTCATTGAGTACATGAGTATCTATACGTTACAAGTTTGGAAAACACGGTCTATAATAGTCTGAGACCAAATAAAGTAAACAAGGAGATAGGTAGGAGAGACAAGGTCTGCGAAACACGGCAGTTACCTCAAAATCTCCGAAAAATCAACTGTGTGAAAGAATCAACACCCACGGTGTCCGGGATCACCTGGATCTGCACACGAAGTGCAGGGTGTAGTATGAGTACAACCACCTCAGTAAGTAAAAATAATAAATAAAGAACTGAAAATAGTGATGAACTTCACAGCTAAGTCCAAATATATTAATTTCCAACAGGAAAAGAGGCGTGCCTTCAAGTTCAACATTTAAAACTCCACAGTAATTATATACCAAATTTGACTGAAACATAAATAATTTCTTTTAGAGTTTTTCCAAAACAATGATAATGATAGCTGAAATGCATCCTCTCAGAGTAACAATCACTCAGTCCTCCCATTCACTCCAACCTCACTGTCACTCATTCCTCACAATCACTCAACACTCGGCACTCGCACTCAGTAGGTACATGCGCTCACTGGGGGTGTGTACAGACTCCGGAGGGGCTCCTTCAGCCCAAACGCTATATCAAGCCAATCATGGCATATAACAATTAAACATGTTGCGGCGTGCAACCCGGTCCCATAAATATCCTCACAATTAGGCCATCGGCCTCACTGAGTCATCAACCTCTCCAGTTTCTCGTGCTCAAAATGTCATGAAAATTAGCCCAAAAATAATAATATGATGTATCAATAAATAGCAACAGAGACTGAGATATGATATGAAATGAATGAACATGACTGAGTGTGAAATTACAATTTGAACATATAATTCAACCACATAAATGACCCCAATGGGTACCAATAATAACATCATATGTCTAAGCATGATTTTTAATACGAGTCTTAGCTCAATTTTCTCTAACACGTAGAGAATATATTGATATCAATAGATTATTCAACTACATAGTTCCATGGAATTTGACCAAGTCATAATTCTTACGGTGCATGCCCACACGCCCGTCACCTAGCATGTGCTTCACCTCAAAACCAATCACATAACACATAATCCGGGGTTTCATACCCTCAGGACCAAATTTAGAACTGTTACTTACCACAAACCGTGAAATTCTTTATTCCGCTATGCCATTGCCACGAGAATTGGTCTCCGAAATCCTCGTATCTAGCCACAATTAATTTGATTCAGTCAATACCAATTATTGTAATTAATTCCATAAGGAAATACAAATTTTCCAATAAAATCCGAAATTTAACTCAAAAATCTCCCGTGGGCCCCATGTCTCGGAATCTGACAAAAGTTACAAAATATGAATGCTCATCCAACCACAAGTCCAACCATATAAATTTCACAAAATTCCGACATCAACTCGACCCTCAAATCTTCAATTAAAGTCTTTGATGATTTCTACAATTTTCAACCAAATCTTTACCCATTTGAACTCAACGATCTTTCCACAACCTTATTCGTACGTGTATGTATAAATGATACTCTTACACCCAAGAATCATACTCTTAATCTCCCATCTTTTACCCCAAAAATCGAAATTGAAGAATTGGGGGAAAGAAATTCTTACCTCTTTGAAGCCCTAGCAAGATCCTTGTGAAATCTTCAAGCCTTGAACAAGAATTGATGAACAATTGACTAAGTCTTCACTTTCTCTCTCTAAGATGCTCTCACCACTCTCTAAAATATAAGATGAAACCCTTCAAAATGACCCCCAATAGTGTTTTATAAGAATGAGTTCGGGTTTATAAAACCAGAAAAATAAAGCTCCGAAACTTACTTTGCGGTCGCATATGCGACCACATATAATGCTTCCGCGGCTCGCATAATGGGTCGCACAAATGGCCTCTGGAACTGGGCAACGCTGCCTCAATATGCAGTCGCATAATGCGCCGCAAATTTTCCTCCACACTTGCCCATCTCCTGATTCACTTTGCGGCCATTATGCGGTCCGTGGAGTGATTCTGCGACCGCATAGTGGGCCGCAAAAATGGCCTTCTTCCGAAATTTTTTTTCCTTTACTTCCCAGTGCATTGTTCAACCCAAAAGTCTGAGCCGCGGTGATAAATTTCTACAACCTTTGTACTAATTAATCTTCCTCGGCACCATAAAACCTTATTTTTCATAACAAAACTTCTTCGGAGTTGTTACACATAAGTCAACATCCGGTCAACCTTTTCAACTTAAGTTCTAAACCTTGGAACTAAGTATTCCAAATCATTCTAAAACCTCACCGAACCCAAACCAATTAACCCGGTAAGTCATAAAACAAATGTAAAGCATAAATTGAGCAGTAAATGGGGGAACAAGGTTGTAATACTCAAAACGACCGGCTTGATCGTTGCACTTACTCTCTTTGCTTTTGTTGTGAGGGAACATAGTTTCATGAGGAATATATAACGTTATTATACTTCTCTATGATATTGGGTGTTCAAGCCATGAGTGCATTGTGACATTGAGTTGGTTTTTGAGGCAAGAATTATTGTGAACATGTTGTTTTTGTTTGAATATTTTTAAAGAATGACATAAGTAAAGGGAAGTGTATGTGATTGCATATGCTAGAGTTTAATTGTTGTTATCAACCATGATCATTGGTGTAGAGTGCTCAAAGATAGAGTAATTTGTTGGTTGACTCGAGGACGAGCAACGTTTAAGTGTGAGATGTTGATATTCAGCTTAAAGTATGCATATTTTTATGTATATTTCCTCGCATTGTGCTCATGTCTCGTAGATTTCGGATGTATAATATAATAATTTGTACTAATTTGTGGTATTTCTATGTGTAGGAATCATTCGGATGCAATTTGGGATGAAAGTGTGCGAATTGGAGCGAAAATGGGAAGAAAAGGCAAAAATGCACATTTGAGAGCCACATGCAGCGTGGGGCGTTACCTGTGGCGCACAAAACAAAATGTGAAGAAGTTAAGCGCTAGGTCCAGCGCCCTGCCCTGGGCGCTCAAGACGTTAAAGTGTCCTATTTCGACTGGGACTTGGTTATTTCGACCCCACACGCCCTCAACTCATATAAAAGGGGTCCTAAATCTATTTTGAAGGAAGATGACGTTTTTTGAGAGAAACTCTTAACTAAGGGAGAGCACAGAGCCGTCGTGGAGGCCGGGTTTCATCTTTTCTTCCACCAAACTTAGTAATTTTTATATTTCTTTGTATGATTTGTTGTTTTGATACCATGTCTATGTGGAGCTAAACTTCACGTTCTAGGGTTGTGGTTCTTTCATGAATATTGTTATTCAGATATTGATTTTGCTTTATTGATTTATCATATTAGTTTATTTATTCAATCTTACACTTAATTATTTAATTGATTGATCACCAATTGAATATTATCTACGAATCTAGAATTAAACTTGAAAGTGGGAATTCTAGATTGCACATAGGATTGAGTAGAGCAAGTTCTTGAACCTGGGCATCGGGGAATGGATTCGCGGTTAGGATAGACATATACCTAATTTCCTTGCTTGGTTGATGTACAAGAATTATAAATGCGTTCTTGTTAGTTCTAACTCCATAGACATATAGGCATTAGGTTAGCTTGAATAGGCGAGTAAGAACTCAATAGATTCTTATGAGCAATATTAACCTTGTCAACCAATGAACTAGATGAATTAGTTAGTCAATTGAAGAATACAATAGGAATGTTAGATAGCCCATAACCCTGAATCGTGGTTTCATTACATTGATAATATAAAAATCTAATCTTCCTCTGTTCAAAGTTTATTATTTTTTATTTTATTTTAATTAGTTTAGAATCAAATAATTCTATTTTTAATTCTTGTTTAGATAGTTAGGATAGTCTAATTTAGTTAATAGTTAATCACAAGTCCTCGTGGGTTCGACATCCGACTTTTAATCACTTTATTACTTGACGACCGCGTATACTTGCGTCTGCGTTTGGCCGCAACAACTTATGCTTGAATATTATGTAATTGTTTGGCCATGTGAGCTGAAGTTATGCTCAATTCTGGAACTTGTGGAAGCTTACGCAAGTCTAAGACATGACGTGGACATTGGACATAGACAATAGAAAATACTGATCTCCCAGTTGCACTATAAATATTTCCTTTTGTAGGCAAACTCAGCTTGGGATAATATAAAATTTCATTGTTTAGGCTAATCTCCACATATGTTGCGAATCAGATTGCCCAAAATTCGATTAAGAACTTCGATCTGGCCATCTGTCTGTGGGTGAGCAGTACTAATAAACTTTACTGATATGTCAAATATTTTCTATAGGGAGATCTAGAAATGATTCAGAAATCGGGTATCCCCATCAAAAGTGTTTGACTTAGGGACTCCATGCAGGCAAATAATCTCTTTAAAAAAATAACCTAGCGATATTGGAAGCATCTGTGGTATTTCTGCAAGGAATAAAATGGGACATTTCCGAGAAATGATTCGCCACAACAAAAACAGAATCCATACCTTGCTGCGTCAAGGGTAATCCAAGCACAAAGTACATGGTTAAATCCTCACAAACATGCTCGGGGGACTGATAAAGGAATGTAAATGCAAGTATCTTGAGTTTGACCCTTTGTAGACTGCAGTATGACATACATAACACCTTTTCACCAATATACAGATATCTCGCTTTAGTTGAGGCCAATAATACCTTTTGTCTATTGTAACAATTGTCTTGTCTCTTCCCAGGTGCCCGGCTAAGCTTTCGCCATGTAAATCTCTAATAACCTTCTCACGCAAGGAGGTGCAAGGAAGGCTAAGCTTGTTACCTTTCATAAGGAACCCTTCATAAATGTGAAAATCATCAACAACTTGCTTAAGCTGGCATTTTCCCCATATTTATCCAAGATCCTCGTCATTCTTGTAATTATCTTTCAAATAATCAAAGCTAATGATCTCATAAACGAGTGTTGTTATCAATGCCATTCGTCATCTTAAAGCATCAGCAACTTTGTTATCTACTCCTAACTTGTGTCAAAGTCGATAATGAAACTTTTCTAGAAAAGTGATGCGTCTCGCATGCATGTCTTGACTAATTCTTCTCTAGCTTCCAAAGTATTTTAAAGCCTGGTATCAGTATAGAGAACAAACTCTTTACCAACAATATAATGTTCCAAGTGCTTTAGTGCATGTATAACCACATAAAACTCCTTGTCATAAGTAGACCACTTCTCTCACACGCCACTCAGTTTCTCACTGAAAAAAACTACTGGTCGCTTTTCTTGTGATAACACTATTCCAATGCCTACTCCACTTCAAAAACTTTGTCAAAATTCGACAAAGCTAATATTGGAGTGGCAGTCAGCTTCTCCTTGATAATATTGAAACTTCTGCCAACATTTTTATTCCACTTAAATTTTTCTTTCTTCAAGAGATCAATAATGAGAGCCATGATTTTACTGAAATGATGAATAAATCGATCATAGAAAGTTGCTAACCCATGAAAACTTTCACTTACTGTTTTGGGTATTGGCCACTCCTTAATAGCACATAACTTTTTTCATCCACTCGAATACCATCATCACTGCCAATGAACCCTAAAAATAGTAACTTTAAAGTGTGTTGTGTATATGAGTGTGCTGTGTATTTATAAAGCTATAGTATAACTACCTTCTAACACTGTACTAACTAACTTACTTCTAACTACAGTCTACAATTACATTTCTAACTATAGTTAACTTATCATCTTGCTTTATTAACTCTAGACAACACTCCCTCTTAAGCTGATGGTTGATATAGATTCTTCACTCTTAGCTTGTTCAGTAAATGATCATGTTGAAACTTCCCCAAGTTCTTTGTCAGTAAATCTTCTAGCTGATCTTTAGTATGTACATACTCTGCCTTCAGCAGTCCTTCACATATTTTCTCCCTACCAAAATGACAATCAATGTCAATATATTTAGTCCTTTCATGGAAGATAGGATTAGCAACTATTTGTATAGCAACCTTGCTATCATATATCAGACTTATAGGCTGCTGAATTCTAACTCCAAATTCCTTGAACAACCCTACCATCCAAGTGACTTCTGCTGCACATGAAGCCATGCTTTTGAACTCAGCCTCAGCCGAACTTCTGGACACAGTCATTTGTTTCTTTGACTTCCAAGATACCACTGCATTTCCAAATTTGACCAAGTACCCAGTTACTGATCTCCTTGACTCTATACATGATCCCTAATCAGAATTACAGTAGGCAACCATCTTATCTGTACTTTCTGCAAGCATAAGTAACCTCAAGCCTGGTGCTTCTTTGATATATCTCACTACTCTAAGAGCAGCCTCCATGCGTGACACCTTGAGAGAGTGCATATACTGACTTAAGACCTGAATTGCAAAGGCAATATGAGGTCTTATCATGGTGAGATACAACAACCTTCCCACAAGTCTCTAATAGCAACTACGATTCTTGAGTTCCTGATCACCTTCTTGTTTGCAGTTCTGAATGCATTTGTCATACTCTAGATATGTGAGTTTTTGATTCAACTCTAATGGTGTACCAGAAGGCTTTTCTTCACCCAAGCCTGCTTCAGATATCAACTCCAGTGTATACTTTCTTTGACACATAAGGATTCCTTTCTTTGATCTAGAAAATTCAATCCCTAGAAAGAATTTCAATTCCCCTAAGTCCTTCATCTTGAACTTCTTCTGCAACTCTATTCTGGTGTCACAAATTAACTTATCATTGTTCCCTATGATCAACAGGTCATCCACATACACAAGGATGATAATTGTGAAACCATTGGTTCCTCTAATGAACAATGAATAATCATAGTGACTCTGTTTAAACCCCATCTGCAAAAGTACCTCTATTAACTTCATATTCCATTTCCTTGGTGCTTGTTTAGACCATTTAAGGACTTATGGAGTTTGCAGACCTTCTTAGTCTCCCCCTGTCTAGCAAACCCCTATGGAATATGCATGTACACCTCTTCAACCAATTCACCATTAAGGAATGATTATGAACATCCATCTGGTAAATCATCCAGTGTTGAGAGGCATCAAGAGCTACAATGGACCTAACTGTTACCATTTTAGCTACAGGGGAGAAGGTTTCACTGTAGTCCAGCCCTTCCTTTTGATTGTAGCCTTTGGAAAAAAGTCTGGCCTTGTATCTTTCAACCTCTCCTGAGGCCTTGTACTTGATTTTGAAGATCCACCTGCACCCTATTGGTATTTTTCCAGGGGGAGATCAACGATGCTCTAGGTTTTATTTTCCTCCAAGGCTGCAATCTCCAACTTCATAGCTTCTACACATTAAGGATTAGTGGTTGCCTAACTGAAGGACTGAGGCTCAGAACATGCTGAATGAGCTGACAAGACCTGACTGTATGAGGGAGTAATGTGAGAATAGCTCACATAAGCTGAGATAGGATAAGAACACCTAGTAGCTTTTGACTGCACCACATAATCTTACATCCATAATGAAGGCTTATTGTCCTGGAGGATTTTCTTACCTGAGCAGGTACAACACCAGGTGAGTTAACTACTGCAATAGGTGTTGCAGCATCAACAACTTCTGCAGAATCAAGGTGAGCCTCAGCATGAGTATCAACAGGTGCTGCATTATCTATGAGGTCACCTGCAGGATTTGTAGAGTGGTTTGGTATGTGGTGAGGAGCAGCAACAGGAGAAGGAGGAAACTCCCCTCAGATGTAACACCAGGCCCACGTGGAGGAACATCAACACCAGGAAAGGACTCTATGGTAGATAATTTAGGATCTGCACTAATTGGTGAGAGCAGATCCAGTATAGGAAAGATAATGCTACAGGAGATAACATATGCTTGAAAGGAAAAATGTCTTCCTGAAAAACAATATTTCTGTTAACAAATAAAGACTTAGAGTTCAAGTCATACAGAACATAACCCTTTTGAGATGAAGAATAGCCTAGGTAGACAACATGGATGGCTCTTGGTGAGAACTTGTCAACAATTCTGGGACATACTGCATAACATAGACAACCAAAGACCTTTAAGTGTTACAGTGAAAGAGGATGCAAATAAAGCAACTCAAATAGTGATTTGTACCCAAGTGTTCTAGATGGAAACTTGTTGATGAGGTAGACTGCAGTGGTGACACATTCACCCAAAAACCTTAGAGGAACAACAACCTGAAACCTGAGAGACCTGGCCATGTCTAAGATGGTTTTGTGTTTTCTCTCAACAATTCCATTTTGTTGAAGGGTGTAGACACGTGTACTCTAATGAAATATACCAAGACCGGAGAGCAATTTTTTAAACTCATTACTAAAACACTCACTACCATTATCAGTCCTTAAGACTTTTATGGAAACTGAAAACAAGTTCTTTATTTGAGTTAGAAAGTCTCTTAGTACAACTATAACTTCTGACTTAAAGTTGAGCAGAAAAATCCAAGTGTATCTGGTAAAGTCATCAACTACTATGACAAAATACCTCTTACCACTATGAGAAGGAACTCTATATGGCCCTCAGATATCACAATGAACTAAGTGAAATGCAGATTGAGACACTGATGTACTTAAAGGAAAAGGAAATCTAGACTGTTTAGCAACTGGGCATACATGACAATGATGAGTTCCTGTCTTTAAGGTACTAAGAGCATCTAACTTCCTTATTACATCAATAAGAGCATGTCATAATCTCCTATGCCATACTACTTTAGAATCAAGTAAGTTGGCTGTGTGAGCACACTTATTTTTTGGTGTTGCTGTAGAATAGTGTGATGATCCTCCTTGAAGTATGTACAAACCATGCTCCTCCTTACCAATCCCCTTCACATGACCACTGTAGAGATCCTGGAAAATGCAGAAGTCAGGGAAGAATGCAACCATACATTGAAGTTCTTTGGTGAGTTGAGACACTAAGAGCAAATTGTATCTAAAGTCTGGAATGTACAGAACATTAGAGATACTGTTATTTTTAAGTCCTGAGGAAGTTCCTTTATGTGATACAAATACTAAATTCCCAGTCGGTAATTGAACAGTACATCTCGAACAATGCATCTCTCTGAACTGGGAATTGCTTGACAAGAGGTAAGAGCATGTAGTTGTGAAGTCATATGATTTGAGGCTCCTATGTATATAATCCAATTATGCTTGAGATAATTAGACATTAGAGTAACTAGAGTACCTGCAGCAGCTAACTTGGTAGATGATTCTGGACCCTCGTCATTCCCTTTGGACAATATCTGAAGAATTTGTTAGTATTGCTCTTTGGTGAAGAAAGGAACAACAGGAGTATTGTTAGGAGTGGTTTGTGTAAACTGAGGCATGTAAGCATGCTGGACTTGCTGCATCCCTGGTTGAGTTCCATAAGAGACTTGTTGATTGCCTGCTTCAGCAGCATTTTGAAATATTAGACTACTCACATTGTTTGTATATACTCCAAAACTCTGCCCCTTTTTCTTTCCTTTGAAGTCTGATGGATAGCCATGAAGTTTGTAGCAATTCTCCTTTCTGTGCCCTTTATAATGATAGTATTCACACTGAACCTGATTCTTTCTATACTTGAAGATTCCACATGCATTTGTTGGGTTCTTATTACTATAGAATACAACTCATTCTATGCCTTCAGTAGTTTGAGCAGTCTGAGTGAAATTAGCCAGATTCATTTGACTCTCTTGTTCAATCAGTAGAGAGTAGGCTTTGTTAATTCTAGGAATTAGAGACATCATCATGATTTGGCTCCTTGATTGTGAGTAGGGCTCATTCAATCCCATCAGAAATTGAAGCAACCTGTGATACTCGAAGTGTTGGGCATATTTTTTAGACTCAGGACATGGAAAACCAGGACAGAGCATTAACGCATCAAATTCATCCTAGAGATCTCTCAATTTCGAGAAGTAGTCAGCAATAGACATGGTACTTTGAGTGATGGTATGAATCTCTCTATGTAGATACAGAACCCTAGATCCATTTACCTTGTCGAATATCTCCTTTAAGTCCTCCCAAACCTTGTGAGCATTAGAGGCATATACTACACTACTTAGTAAACCTGGCCTTACTGCATTTATTATCTATGAGAGAACTACAACATTCACTTTCTCCCATTTATCATAAAGTTCAGGTTCAAACTTAGACTTAGGAAATCGACCATCTACAAGACCTAACTTGCTCTTACCTAACATACCAATCCTCATAGACCTACTCTATAGCGCATAGTTATCTGAACCAGTAAGTTGAAGAGAGATCAGAGTACTACCTGAAGTGTCTGTTGGTTGAAGGAAGAGTGGGTGATTGTGGTCAATTGATGAAAATGCAGTTACGCCGGTGGCGAAATTGACATTACCAGAGGTTGTAGTTGCTAGAAATGAAGTATCACCTAACGTTTCTTATCCAATCGCCATTTTTAGCTGCTTCTCAAGATTAAACCCTATCCTTTCAGCTACACGCTACAATTGGACAATTTACCAAAACAAATTGTGAAATTGAAGTAACGATAGTAAGGACTAGCTTGAGAACTGTCTTCGATCTACTCCGGTGGATCTGATACCATGTTAGCTGCCATGGATCTGAAGGTTGAGCTTGAGGAAGAAGACATGCAAGAGAAGGCAACACTCAGAGGATGAGAGAAAACATAATCTGTTATTTAGAAGAACAAATGATACAACCGTGTATCTGTACATGAGTGTGCCGTGTATTTATAAAGCTACAGTATAACTACATTCTAACACTGTACTAACTAACTTACTTCTAACTACAATCTACAGTTACATTTCTAACTATAGTTAACTTATCAGCTTGCTTTATTAACTCTAGTCAACGGACTGTAAATCAGGATATCATCAAAATATACTACAATAAACTTCATAATAGATGGTCGTGAGACCTGGTTCATAAGTTGCATAAACGTACTTGGAGCGTTAGTTAAGCCAAAAGGCATGACTAACCACTCATACAATCCATCACACATCTTAAAAGTTAGTTTACACTCATCACATGATCGAACCCTAATCTGATTGTACCTACTACAAAGGCCAATCTTCAAAAAGAAATATTGAGCCATCTAACTGGTCCGACATGTCGTCCAATCGAGGAATTGAAAACTTATACACCACAGTGATCTTGTTAATTGCCTTACTATCTACACACATTCTCTAACGTATATCTTTCTTTAGAGTAAGTAAGGATGGTACTGCACAAGGGCTCATACTCTCTCGTATATGCCATTTCTTTAATAACTCTTCAGCTTGGATTTTAAAATCTCATTCTTCTTAAGATTCATTCAGTAGTGTGGTCAATTTGGTAAACTTGTCCCGAGTATGAGATCTATGTGGTGCTAAATATATCGTATAAGTGGCAACTCTTCAGGCATAACATCCTTGAACTCCTCTAAAAACAACCTCAGATCTTCGGGAACTGGTTTCTATGGCAGATCATTTTCTGTAACTAGTATGTCCTTTACCACAAGGCAATGAACTACTTGAGTATCTTTACAAGCAGCTTCAAACTCCTTCTCTGAGTGAGTAAGTGTCACGGAGGACTTGTCCTCCACTTTGGAAACTTTGGGCTCACTAGTCTTATTCATCGGCACCAAGGTCACCCTTACTCCATTTGCTTCTAATTTGTATATGTTCTTTCGTCCAAAATGATGAGCATCCTTGTCACACTGCCAAGGCCTACAAAATAATAGATAACTATGCGTCCATGTCTATCAGGTCACAATACACTTCATCTTTGTACTTCCCAATTGAGAGGGGAACTCTGTATCTTTCTGTTACTTGGAAATTTTCTACGTTTTTTGATCCAGCCAATGTTGTAGGATTTTAGATGTTTCTCCACGAGTAACTATAGTTCTCAACAGTACTCTTTCCGATGATATTCTCTTCACTACCACTATCAATTATCAAGTTACAAATATTACCGTTGATTGTACACCTGGTGTGGAGTTGGTGGCACTGAGTCATCTCTTTCTTCTTTGGGACTAGCATCATCTTCCGAAGTACATATATCTGTCTTTCGTCACCCTCTTCTCCATCTTTTATGTGTTCTCCTTGGCCCTTGCTCTACTATATTGATTCCCTTCCTTTGTGGATAATCACTAGAGTTATGTCCAGTTTGATGTCAACTGTAGCATTATCCAGTAGTTGGCCTAGCATATGGATTTGCTTGTGTTTGCTTTTATGTCCCATTCGCTTGTGTTATTTTAGTATCTTTATCATAAGCAGACTTTTCTTCTTGTTTCTGCGAATTATAGGTGGGTGCGTCCTTGTCAACAGTCACTGGTGCAGACAAAAAACGATTCTTCCTGGTCCAATCTGCTTTCTTCTCTTGCACTATCATCTATGCCTTTAACGTCGCGCTTCAACAACATTTTCCAACATCTGTACACCAATCTTTTCCTGGATTGTTGGCTTTACCCGTTTAAATAATATTTGGTTGTTATAAAAAATGATTTCTAAAAAATTATTTAAAGTTTAGTGCGTATTCTTCAAATCTTAAAATTTATACAAGATAAAATTTTTTTGTCCAATGGGAGAATGTGACAAAGAATATTATGTGAGTACAAGATAAATTTTCCAACATCTGTACACCAATCTTTAAAATTTATACAAGATAAAGTGACAAAGAATATTATGTGACTCAACTACCTCCTGACCTACAACCCTAATACTCTACCTCCATGTCTTCCTATTAAGTGCCATGTCCTCGGAAATTTGAAACCTCGTCATGTCCTGCATGATCACCTCTCCCTAATACTTCTCCGGCCGCCCTCTACCTCTTCTCGTGCCCTCCACAACCAGCCGCTCACACCTCCTTACCGGTGCATCTGGGCTCCTCCTCTATACATGTCCGAATGATCTGAGCCTCGCTTCCCGCATCTTGTCATCAATGTGAGCGACGCGCACCTTCTCCCGAATATCATCATTCCTAATCTTATCCATCCTAGTGTGCCCGCACATCCACCTCAACATCCTAATTTCTACTACTTTCATCTTCTAGATATGTGAGTTCTTAACAGGCCAACACTCAGCCCCGTACGTCATGGACGGTCTAACCACCGCTTTATAGAACTTACCTTTGAGTATCGGTGGAACTCTCTTGTCACACAGGACTCCAGATGCTAACCTCCACTTCATCCATCCTACCCCAATACGGTGTGTGACATCTTCGTCGATCTCCCTTCCCCCCTGGATAACCGACCCAAGGTACTTGAAGCTGTCTCTACTTGGGATTACCTGTGTGTCAAGCCTCACATCCGCGCCCACTTCCCCCGGTTCAGCGCTAAACTTACACTCCAGGTATTCCGTCTTCGTCCTGCTCAACTTGAAACCCTTAGACTCAAGAGCATGTCTCCAAATCTCCAGTCTCTCGTTAATATGGCTCGCGACTCATCAATCATAACTATATCATCAGCGAATAGCATACACCATGGCACCTCTCCTTGAATATGGAGTGTTAACGCGTCCATCACCATGGCGAATAGGAACGGACTGAGCGCAGAGCCTTGGTGTAACCCTATAACAACAACAAAAATACTCAAAGTCGCCTCTTATTGTCCTTACCCGAGTCTTAGCCCCATCATGATTGTCCTTAATCGCCATAATGTAAGGAACCTACACACCTTTTGCCTCCAAGTATCTCCAGATATTTAAAGTGGTATATTAAAGTTTTAAAATATTTGGTCAAAATTTCTGTACCTATTATTGGTAGTTTTAGAGATTTTAACATAAAAAATTATTTCTGGAAGAAAACTTGGCTTTTCTAGTGAAATGCTATTATATAGGGTGATTGTTATAAAAAGGTCTAAATGTCACGTGTTTGAACTATGAAAGTAGCGCTAATGCTTGTATTAGGGTAATGGTATCTACATCACACCCTTGGGGTATTGACCTTCCTTAGATCGTGAACGCATGATGTTTTGTGCATCTGACTGTTTTATGATAAAGACAGAGGCAAAGCCAGAATTTAAAGTTACTGGGTTCGAAATTCTAGTTCTTTTTAAGTTACTGAGTTCTAAATTAAGAATTTGTACATATTCAATGATTTTCTTATGGTAAATATTTGGTTTGGACCAAAGTTAATGGGTTCGGCCGAACCCGTAACACATACTGTGGCTTCGCCTCCGGATAAAGATGTCTAACTTTATATTGAAGTGGTCTAGTTTGATTATCTAGATATATTTCACTGGTGTAGGATAGCGCAAGGAGTCAAGACTAGTTCAAATATAAAAAGGATAGAAAAGTGCAAAGTGGTTAAGACCCTCAAACTACTACGTACCGGCTATTATCGCCTTATTCTCATCTTCTTTTAATATTTTTAGCAGACGTAAATTTAGATTTTTATTTAAATGCTAAAAAAATTTCTTTAATGATAACATTCGCCTTTTAAACATACTTGCCTAGTTAAGCACAGTAAGTGGCAAGCACGTAACTATAGTGAATTAACCAACTCAGTCCATTTCCAGTACACCCCAACTGCGTGTCGCCCTCTAACTTCCCCTTTCCCGCGAAAATCTCCCTCTTCTTCAAACTCTCAATCTTCTTCTCCCACTATCCCAAAATCTGGATTTCCTAATCCCACTTTCCATTTTTACATCCTTCTTTTAAAAATCACATTTCTCTCGCTCCTCCCAAACTTAATATCGAATACTTCTTTGATCACCATGCAATTATGATCAACCGGATCGTTATTAAATCTACAATCAACTACAATGTCGAGGATATCGTCCACCTCAGACAATCTGGAGCCGGAAAAAACCCTAAATTCAATCGCCACCGGTTCACCTTCTTCCGACCGGGCCCAATCGCCGTCCGTTGTGAAGCTAAGGAAGATTCCTCCCATACCCGTACGCCATCGAGTTGACGACGACGACGATGATGATCATGAAAGTGGAAGTGAAACATCATCGACGAACGAGGCTTCAATTCTCGGCCTAAACCATATTAGGACGCGTTCTGCTCCATCACCTCTTAGGATTTGTAATTCTATCGTTACTCCATTGGATGTTGATGAATATAGGGGTAGAGATGAAGCCGACAACCTAGGCTCTAAATCGGCGACCTCTGTTCAAAAACCTGCTACACATTCTTCCGAACAAGGTCGATTTCACGTTCCTTTCTACCCCGTGAAAGGAATGTGATTTGGTTTATGTATTTCAATTCAAAATCTGGAATTATTTGCATCTCTTTGGATATAATTAAGAAATTTGACTTTAAAAACATGCCTAACCTCAATCCTTATTAGCATCTCATTTGAAGTCTCAAAACTTTGAATTTATAAATATGAAATGGTGTCTTAAATCCAAATAGGTCGCAAAATAATGCGGAAATAAGCTATGCCCCCTTGTCTTTGTACTTGAAGAATATACTCCTACCAGTTATTTTAGAAATGTGGTATCTGTGGAAGATTGTTTGAGAATTTTAGAATTTAACACATCTCAGCCTAAATAGTGCATTAATTTTTCAGGTAAAAAAGTCCAATGGAGTCAGTCGAAACCTTTGAAAGTGCCTTCGCCATGTATTTCAAGTGCAGAGGTGAAATTACATTTTACTTTATTTGCTTTTGTTCATCACTTTACATTCCTTCTGGAAATGGTTTATGCTATGTATTGGTGAGGTAGAAATTCGTTGTGATTTTGCTCATTATAGGGAAGCCATGCAGCTTTCTCCAAGGAAATGCAATCTCCGCGTTTTCAGGCTATACTGCGAGTTACCAGTGGTCGTAGAAAGAGAATTCCAGACATCAAGAGCTTCTCTCATGAACTAAATTCAAAAGGAGTCCGCCCACTTCCATTCTGGAAGTCTCGTGCTCTTGGGCGTATGGAAGTATGTTGCCTTTTCTTAGCTCCAGTTATGCAACATAAATTTTCTGAGGCCCTGAAAGCTTATCCTTCTTTTGCTGTTTGATACTTGATAATTTAGCAGTTTCTCTGTATGCCACTTTACAGGAAATCATGGTGATGGTACGAGCAAAATTTGACAAGTTAAAGGAAGAGGTCAATGCTGACCTAGGCATCTTTGCAGGAGATTTGGTTGGTATACTCGAGAAGACTTCAGAATCTCATCCTGAATGGAGAGAGAGGTTGGAAGATTTGTTGGTTACAGCTAGGCGTTGCGCTAAGATGCCACCAAGTGAATTCTGGTCAAAGTGTGAAGGCATTGTTCAGAGTCTAGATGACCACCGTCAAGAGCTACCTATGGGAACCCTTAAGCAAGCGCACACCCACCTTCTGTTTATTCTTACTCGTTGCACTAGACTTGTGCAGTTCCAAAAGGAGAGTGGTTATGAGGAAGACCACATTTTGACTTTTCACCAACTTAGTGACCTTGGATTTTATCCAGAACGACTTAGTGGGTCCAAAAGCCAGGACTTAAGTGCAACAAGAGGTCAAAAGTTCGTAGGACACGAGCAACGTAATCTGGCTGTTAAACAAGACCAAATAAGTGAAGTTGGAGATACCATGGACGTTAGCACTGCAAAAAGTGTCGCTGCTGCCACTGCAAGCTACCGAATGTCGTCTTGGAAGAAACTTCCTTCTGCAGCTGAAAGAAGCCGTATGGGACACGACTCTGTTGAAACAACCCCGTCCAAAGGCAAAACTGATGGTCTGCAACACAAAGAGGAGATGGATAGTTTTGGAAACAATCCATTATGCCACCCTGAGTATTCTGAGGAAACCTCAAAGATTACGAAGGTCAATTGGGGAATGTGGGATCAACCTTGCTTGTCATATGAAGATTCATTTATTTGCCGAATATGTGAAGTTGAAATACCAACTGTGTACGTAGAACAGCACTCGAGAATATGTACAATTGCTGATAGATGTGATCTAAAGGGCTTGACAGTAAATGAACGACTAGAAAGAGTTGTGGATACTCTTGAAAGAATACTTGAATCATGGACACCGAAGAGCACGGACACAGGGGCAGGAAGTCCTAATGTATCAAGAGGGTCTACATTGAATATGCCTGAAGAGTTGAATGGCTTGTTAGTCAAGCAGAATGGCTTGTCTCAACGATGCTCTGAGGACATGCTAGATTATCTTCCTGAGTCCGATAGGAGATGCCTTCGGGAAAATGTCAACAGCTTGACTGATATATCTAAGAAACAGTCTTCAGTCGGGTGCTTAACGCCTCGGTCACCTTTAGTGACTCCACGAACTAGCCAGATCGAACTGATGCTGAGTGGACGAAGAATGGTATCTGAACATGAAAATTATCAGCAGGTACAGAATATGATAGGAATTACTATGGTACTGTCCTCTCAGTTCTGGACGTTTTCCTGAGGTTACTCATTTTACTCTGACCTTTACATTTGGAATCTACCATGTATAGCTAAAATCATTTTACTCTGACCTTTATGTGATGCTGCTTGTTTTACTTTTAGACAACTATTAAAAAAGCTACAATGCATGCTGAAGCATACAAACTATAGAAGATTTATTTTTGTTTGAACTATACTTTTTAGCCCAAAATTCTATTACTTGTGCAAGGGAGAGTAGGACATCACAATCTCATACAAGAAAATTTTCTGGGACAAAGGTTGGTGTTGTTGTTGTGCTCCAGTATAGGTCATTATAACAAAGCTGGTTTCTTCTTATGGACAATTAAAGGGCTTTGTGTATAATACAGATCTTTTGGGCCTTTTGTGGTAGAAATTGTTTTATCTGTTAAGAGACTTATTTAAGCATGCATCTAAGTTACCTATCATATATTTGCAGCTGTTTTGACCTCTAGTTCTTGCTCAAACATACTTTAATATTCTTGATTGGTAGTTCAGCAAATGCATATAGTGGCAGATGTTGAAGTAAAAAGCTTCTTCTGTGATTGAGATTGTTGGGACTTTATCTGGTTCTGTAATTGACAGCTAATGTAATTCTGCTCTAAGTTGCTCCGACACGGCAGTTTAGGTGCTGCACCCGTGTCGACACAACACTAGTATGGGTGTGGGTATGGGATCCGTACCGGATCTGGTCAAACAATTTTGGGTATGACTACAACAGATGGAAAAATTCGAGACGAGATACAATTTGATTCACGAAATCAAAACCAAAACTAGGGTAAATTTGAAGAAAATAGCATACCTTATCTAGGAAATCCATCCTTTAAGAAATCCACACTTTACAAGATATACCTAAGTAACAACAACAACAAGCCCAGTGAAATCCCACAAAATTTCTCATAATTTAAAGATATTTTTTTTTAATTATTTTTAGCTAGATTCCCACATCCGTATCCGTACTAGGATCTGTATCCCCAAATCTTAAAATTTACATCTCGAAGGATCCGACCTCTAGATCGCACAAGTGTCGGACACCCGCACCCTTGCCCGAGCAACTTAGATTCTGCTATATATCATTTTACAATTATATTAGTTATTAGTAGATCTCATTACTTTAGTAGTTCTCTTGGAGTTATGAATTTGGAAGAAACTGTGTGTGAGAAGACTATCATAAAATAGTTATCCCATTTGGTTTGCAAATAAAATCTGTAAAATGGTAAGCTGATATCTAGCAATTATGAGACACCAATATCAAACATAGTCAGGTGCTATATTATTACTGTATCTGGTAGCTGGAGTTCAATAAAGGAAGCATCTATGAATTGCAGCAGTAATACAAATGGATTTTTAAAACAAGAAGGCCAGGGCTTTCTAAGCGCCAAGTCCTTTTTGGTTCATGTACATAGTTGATGCCCCTTTCATAAGGATTTCAACTTCATATTTGTGCGCTCTCTCTCTCTCTCTCTCTCAACTCTTTTTGGTCCACGACATGGTTAATGAGGCCTTCAAAAGATTCCCATTGTAAATTTGCCTTTTCCAAACTTCATATTTTTGATCTCTCTCTCTCTCTCTCTCTCTCTCTGTTCCTTCTACATTCTTTACTTGTATGTTTTATTTTTATTTGTAATGCCCTACAGTCCATAAAGGCATTATTATAAACTGTGACAAACTTGTCATGAGTGCTTATTTTTTGAAATAATGCTTTTGTATTTTAAATGAAATTGTTTGCAAAAGCTTAACGTAAAACAATGTAACTAAGAGTGTTTTCAAGTCAAGAAAAAAAAAAGAAACTAGATGGCGGTAATAAAAGACGACCGGATGTAGTACAATAAACAGACCAGTTTAGCCCCATAACGTTGAAGTTAGTAGCAGGAATTTCAGGATGATTTTTAGGTTTACACCTTTAGGAGTAGCCACCAACTAAGCTACTATTGGAAGTTGGTTGTTTATTAGTAGTATAAATTGTTGGTCATTATCTTCATATTCTGGCTTTTGTCATAATTTTGACATTTGTGCTGTCAGCCACCCAATTGGTGTTTAAATAGTATAGGTTCCTTACTTGCTTGTTTTATCAATTGGACGTTGATTAAGTCTGTTAATTACATCGTGGAGAATCATGGCAGATAAATAAGCTATTGGATATTGCTCGATCAGTTGCCAACGCAAACAACAATGATTACAGTACATTGGAATACTTGCTTGACCGACTAGAAGACCTAAAATATGCAATTCAGGAAAGGAAGGTAGATGCTCTTGTTGTTGAGACCTTCGGGAGACGTATTGAGAAACTATTGCAGTGAGTTCTATTATTCTTGTAAATTTTCGTAAAAATGATAATAACTGTCCACAAAAATTAAGAGAAGTTTATGTTTTGATTTTAGTTCATCTTTGACCTCAGACGTCATTCTACTTCTAATTTGCATGTTTACTCAAACTCTACAGGGAGAAGTATGTATTACTTTGTGGGCACATTGAAGATGAAAAAGTGGAACCATCCAATACCACAGGTGATGAGGACAGTTCAACAGAAGATGATACAAGTCGTAGTGTGCGTGCAAGCCCTATAAATACAGTGTCCAAGGATCGAACATCTATTGAAGATTTTGAAATTATAAAACCAATCAGCAGGGGAGCTTTTGGGAGAGTTTTCCTGGCCAAGAAAAGGGCAACAGGTGATTTATTTGCAATCAAGGTAAAAACTGTGCCCAATTAAAGGATAATAATTTCAAGTAATTTGCAGGAGATCGTCCTATTATTCTGCATATATGTTAGATGTTGAAACTAGCTGAAACTAACACACACACACACCTACATACATCCATGATTCTGTCCACTAATTTATTCAAAATCATCAAAGTCTGGAAGCTTTCTTCTCCTGAATCTATCACATCTTATATATCAAAAACTATTCTCTATAAAAAAACTAATAACCTGTTAGGTCTCAGAATTTTCGTTGCCTATAGTTCTGTTGTTTGAACTATGTTCTCTATCTTTCTGTCAGACCTACCAATCATATTGATTTTGCAATTTTTTGCTATTTTTTCTGCCCATTTTAGGTTGTAACTCCATTCCCTGAACTTTATCGACCATAATTTTCACAGGTTTTGAAAAAGGCTGACATGATACGCAAAAATGCAGTAGAAAATATATTGGCCGAGAGAGATATTTTAATATCAGTCCGCAATCCTTTTGTGGTTAGTCGATCTCTTCTCTTTTATGAATCAAGTTTAGGCTAATTGAAATTAACGGATATCACACTGTTAAAATAAGAAACGAGGCACTTCTAAGAAACCATACTAATGGATTATCTGGTGGTGAACAGGTCCGCTTTTTTTACTCCTTCACATGCAGGGATAATCTTTATCTGGTCATGGAGTACCTAAATGGTGGGGATCTTTTCTCATTACTGAGAAATTTGGGCTGCTTAGAGGAAGATATGGCACGTATATACATTGCAGAACTAGTAAGGACTAGTTTAATAGGCTTGCCAAACCTTGGCATCCTACCAACTTTTCTTCTGTTCCCAGAAATGGTATATAGATCTTATTTGTCTTGTCCTATCCAGGTTCTTGCATTGGAGTATCTACATTCTTTAAATATCATTCACAGAGATTTGAAGCCAGATAACTTGTTGATAGGTCCGAGCGGTCACATCAAGGTCAAAAATACTTTTATGCAGCTTAGTACTCTTTTTACTTGTTAATCCTTACCTTTTAAAAAAAAGTAGCGTTTTTACTTTGTTGAAAGGTCCAAAAACTCAAATGTCTGAATTATTGTTGTTAAGCTGAGTTGAATTTCACCCATTGTTTAACGGATTTGACAACATCTTCTGTGACTTTTATTTATTTTTAGTTTCCTAGTTCTCACAATCTAATCGTTATAATTACAGTTAACAGATTTTGGGCTCTCAAAGGTTGGTCTCATCAATAGCACTGATGACTTAGCAGGACCATCAGTGCCAAGTTCTGCCTTTCTTGGGGAAGATAAGCCCAAGATGGAAGAGCAATCACTCAAAAGAGAACAGAGGCAAAAGAATTCAGTTATTGGCACCCCTGATTATCTAGCACCGGAGATACTTCTCGGCATGGGACATGGTTTGGACTTACCTCGTGATTGATCTTACATAGTCACAAACTACTCCCTCTTCCCAGTTTATGAAGCACATTTTCCCTTTTGGAACGTCTGAAAATTTTGACAAACTTCTACTCTTATGTCTCCATTACTAGTATCAAGAATTCACATTTAAACATGTAACCTTTCACCTACAAATCAACTTTGGAAAACTATTCTGAAAGTTCTTTCTACTTTCACCTATAATATTCTTAAGCAAAATCAATGTCTTAATCCACGCTTAGTCCAAATCGTGTCTGATAAGTTGGAGAGAGGAAGTGCATATGTTTTTATGCAAGTTGTTTCATTGTGATTTCAGCTAAAATAAATCTATTTTCTTTTCCAGGTGTAACAGCGGATTGGTGGTCGGTGGGTGTTATTTTGTTTGAGCTTCTTGTTGGTCTTCCTCCTTTTAATGCAGAACATCCTCAGGTATGCTTGTTGTATCCGATAAGACTACAAGACAGCTCTGCAGTTTTTTTTTTCTTTTGTAGAGATTATTATTCTTTTGGACATTATCATTGGTGATTGCCTTCCCTTGTTGCTTAAATTTTAAGATTTCAATGTTCATTTTTTATATATAAAATGTACATTCTTTTAAATGCTTTCGAATCTCATTTAACAATAAATGCACTAATTAATTAACAACTCCTCTTAACCAGGATTTCCCTTTCTCCTTTTGCAACTTTTAGACTAACAGCTAACTCTAGCCTGCTTTTCCCGCTAAGATGGATATGACAGATTTCTAGTTCTGCAGGATGATTCATCCTCATTGTAGACTGTGACAGATAGGTTGACTTGAAGCATGAACTCTGATGATTGTGTCCATCTTTTTTCAAATTTTATGCTGAACCTCCTCTCTAATTTTCATAAAAATTTATTGTTGAAAGTGAGAAATATGTTAGATGTGGATGAGAGTGTTCGTTCCATGGTTATAACACAGTAGTGATGATGTTTATGATTCTGAAAGTCCACAATGTAATTAATGTCTTCCTCCATGTGTGCATGGCTAATAAGAACGAATGAGCTGCTCCGGTTAGAATATCCACGTCGATTGTGGTTCTTTAAAGTTGAGAATCCTGTTTTCTTAAGTTGACAGTTCTGGTATTCTGTAATATGGAGTTATATAACTGGTTGCACTGACTACGTTGTGCTAATTTTGTCATACATTCTCGACGGTAATGCAATTCATTTTGAATGCTTTAGAAGGTGTGTTGGTTGTTAAGAATGATCAATATGGAACAGTTTGCTTTTCCGGAGATTTAATTCTTGGATTATGAACTATTGTATTAAACCCAGATTACTTCTCAGGGGCGCTTAGGTTTCTTTCCATTCTGTTGGTGCTGCTATATTAATTTTATGAACCTATTTAAATACCAAGATGCTTTTAACTTTATTTATTCTGCATGTCATTTGAGTTTTGCAAAAAGGACTTTTCTGTGGATGGAAAACTGTTCTTTGCTCCGATTGGGCAACTTCTCTAAGATAGAAATCATTTGTTCTTCGACTTTTGAGGAAGTTTGTTAAACAATTTTGTTATGCATGTGTAAACATGTGGCATAACCTAATATCAAGCGCTTCTATTTTGTTGCAGCAAATTTTTGACAATATCATTAACATGGACATACCTTGGCCTAAGATACGAGAAGAAATGAGCTTGGAAGCATATGACTTGATTAACAAGTAAGTCCTGCAACAAAAGTCTTGGTTTTAGGTAATTATCAGAAATACTTGTGATTCTAAATTCGCAAAAGCCAACAAAATCCCTTTCATCTACCGTGGGAGTTATTATTTGCTCTCTAGGAAAATTACAAAAATAAAGGTTGATCTTTTCCAGTTTCTTTCACATGACTGAATAATCTATACTACTCATAAAAGTCTCAGTAGCTAGTATCAGGAAGATACTTGGCACATGATTGAGAAGCTGCCTACTTCTGTGCTTAAATTCATTTTTGCTTTCTCTAGGTTGCTGAATGAAAACCCAGTTCAAAGGTTAGGTGCAACAGGGGCAGGAGAGGTGAAAATTCCCCATTACCAAGTCACACTGAATTCCAGCCTCTTCTAAACTATGAAATGTAAAAGAAAATTCAAGTTTATTCCCTTTTATCTTCTTTATTTTAACAGGTAAAGCGACATCTTTTCTTCAGGGATATCAACTGGGACACACTTGCAAGGCAAAAGGTTTCTTTCTCTTTCTGTCTTTCTCTACATTTCTCCAACAAAAAGGATTTGGTCAGGAGGAACTTTTAATGCTATAATTAATTGTCGACAGGCTACGTTTGTCCCGTCTGCTGATGCACATGACACTAGCTATTTTATGAGCCGTTACATTTGGAATCCAGAAGATGAGAATGTCAATGGAGGTAGTGATTTTTATGAGTTGAGTGAGAGTGGCAGTGCCTCATGTAGCAGCAGTTCATACAGCAATCTACAGGATGAAGCGGTATAAATTTCTCTAATTTGCAGAGCATTTCTATAATTAAAATTTAATTACAACCTGGGCCACCTGGATTTCTAACAGAAGGATTACCGGTTTATACCTGTCTGCCCTTTGACCCTCTGATATTCAAAATACTTAGATAAAATCACTCTACCCACAATGTTCTGGTATATGTTGTTGTTATCCTGTTCTAACTCATAATTTGTCATGACAGGGAGATGAATGCGGTAATCTAGCAGAGTTTAGTACCCCTGCCCTGAATGTGAACTACTCTTTCAGTAATTTTTCATTTAAGGTAAGAAATGCTGCCTGGCTATGATCCTATTGTTTGAGTAATTTACATGAAGATGGTGTTATCTCTGTTTAGTTGCTTTACATCTCTTTTGTGATGAATTCTAGAGTATTGACAAGCACATTTGACCTGATAAGTCTTGCTGTAGTTTGAGAGAAACTCGTGGACATAGCTTTGATTACTATATTTCTCTAATCAAATGTGCTAACTGACCTCTTCTCTCTGTTCTTCATTCTCTCCTCTCTATCTCATTTGCCTTCTCTCTTTCTTCTTTGGATGCTTCCAGAACTTGTCACAGCTGGCTTCTATTAATTATGATTTAGCCGGAAAGACTCCTAAAGAATCAGAGGAAGCTGAAAACCCATCTGTTCCTTGAGAAAAAGAGGTTACTGCTTCCGCAGTTACATGCTGCCTCACTTTGTTTCTAAGTGCCGGTGACATTTTCCACAACGAAAATGCGTATGGCATCATGTGGAATAGGCTCTATCCTCCACCTCAGCTAAGGCCTCCAGGTGAAGAGATGATTATTTAGTTAAAATCTCTGCCTCCTGCCAAATTGAGGATTGTGCAGCAGATTGTACCGCGTTGACATTCAGGAGGACCTAAGAGATGTCAAACGCTGTGGAGAATATGTAGATGCCACTTAATTGCACCCTTCTCTTCTCCTCAACCCCTTTTGTCAGGGATTTTGTATATAAGTGCTCTTAAATATGTTAAATTTTGCAGTTTATCAGTGTTCAGGCCTTCAGGGTAAATTGGCCATGGAACCGCTGACAAGGCTTTTGGTTGTCCAAATAGTAGACATCTCTGGTGTTCCTGAGTTTGTCCGTGTTACTGGAAAGCCCAAGTTTAGATTCTCAAAATTGAATATCAAAAAGCCATAACCGAATTCTGGGGAAAGAAAAAAAAGGCATAACCAAATCAGTTTGGGGGCCATCAAAGTTGCTCCTCCCTTGGCCAAAAATGTTTTCTTGATTGAAGCTGGAAGTTTCACTGGAGTTGAAGGGAGCAATCACTGTAATTTCCAGAAACTCTTCCAAACTAATGAAGTATCTGATTCCTGATTGTCACTGCAGCAAAACACATTTGCTGAGATTAGTTATTTAACAGTTATTGGTTAGATACTCATCTTGATATTCTTTTTCTTCTTCCCCTAGAATTGGTTGTTCCAATGGTAAGTGGTAGACGTTGACGTCTTTCTGTTTTTTTTTTATTTCTTATTTTTGCAATATTTCGAAGAGAACGTGAAGGACCGAATTAGAGCAAGACATAAAGGAAAATTAACGTGATGAATCTCGTAAATATTTATAAAACCTTTTCAGACTTTCACTCCGTTTCTTCCCTAAGAAACTACGAAAGAAAAGGCGAAAGTCATAGATGCCTCTTTAAATTTGGCACCAAATATCAGGTAAATACTTGAATTTTGTTAGTGACCATTTATACACCATTTCTGCCGAGTAAAGGTGCCTAACTAATCACTAAGCAAAATTAAAGTGTCTACTTGGCAGTTGGTGTTAAATTTAAGGGGTTATTCATGAATTTTGCCAAAGCAAAAAAGAGCTTTTTAAAAGCCACATTTTTCCAAAAGTGACTAAAAGGACTTCAAAACTTGGAAAAATTTAATAAACTTCACAAAAAGCAAAAAGCTAATTTCACTTTATTAGCAAACCAAGTTTGAGTTTGATCAAACTCATACCAGACTGATATTGGGATTAAGAGGTATTGAAGTACTACCAAACAAAGAAAAGAACAAAAGAGAAACTAACTTGTTATTCCATCCGGTTCACAATAAGTGCCCAATTTGCTTTAGACACACCCATTAAGGAAAAATAAAATTCTAGACAAAAATAGTTAGTATAACTAAACTAACCTTAACTAAATGTTGCAGTATAGTTAATGTGAGGAGTAAAAAACTTTTTAGGAATACGTACATAAGAGTAATTTTGGAAAAACAAATTAAATTTTTTTTTGATTATATAAATGAACACTTATTTTGGACCAAAATAAAAAAATAAAATTCATTTGGACCGGAGTGAGTAGTAACTTAAGATTAGGCATAGAATACCGACTTAATAAGAAAAGGTCATTCAACTTAGTAGTTGTAGTAATTTGTCAATAACAGCACTACCAAATTACTTAAAAGAGGAAAAGGTCATTCAATGTAATTCGTGCAAGAAAACAATTTTATGGACAACAACGCTTCTTAGTTTTCTTTCAATAAATGCATCTGTTTAGCAAAAAAGAAAGAAAAAAAAAAAGACCCACTTAAAGATTACTTTTTTGGTCTTTTCAGTAGTAGACACTAGACATCCTAAGGCTGATTTTGATTCAATCGGTTACGATTATAACTCTAGGGCCTTAGGTCTAAAGTCTAAACTCAAAAAATCATTGAAGAAGCGGAGAGACCCAAACCCGATTTGGAAACGGTCCCGACAACTGTTGCAGCGTTTATGGGACTCTAACGTGCGCACAGGTATTGTTTATGTGACTCATTCACTTCACTGGACGTGCTTTTTCAACACTGAAATCCAAATCCAGGAGAGCAAATTTTTCCCAAAAAGAAAAGGAATAGGAGGATCAGAGATGTACAGGAGGCGTTTGACTTCACTCCCTCTCTTTTTTTCTCATTTTCACCAGGTATGTCTTTTACTACAGTTGATCCAATCTCTTTGCTGCTGCAAACCTCTCAATATTGCTGTCAATTTCTCTGGATATTATTATCTACTGCAAATAGGTGAAAAGAGCTGATCAGCTGAAGATTTATCAAGCTTTTTCTACTGAAATTATCAACCCGGTAATTCGTTTTGTTTTTGTTGTTCAGCGCTATTGGAATTTTTTTAGCATTTCTTACGGTGAATTATTTTTCCTACGAAATGTTATTGACTCCTGGTTTTTTATTTCCTTTGTTACGCGTGTAGGTAGAAAGTGAAAGCTCTTCCACAAGAAATAGCCCTTTTGTCGCTTTTGTTTTGGGTAACTAAATTCACTTTTTAGTCTATTAGATTGCATTATTCAGACACGGATTTTTTCTAGTTTATCTTGTCGAAATTTGGTTAATATCTCTAGGATTTTAAGTATATGGGTTCTGGATTCTAGAAAAGGCAGCTAACTAATTTCTGAAAAGATCATCTATACATAATATTACTAGGTTCTCCGAACTCGTAAGGAGCATTGTAGCTCTGCCCTTGATTTATCTTTTCAATGATTATCCCAATTAAATCTTTTCTTAATTGTAGCTAGTCTGAGATAGATATCTCTATGACCTTGGAGTGGACCGTGTTACTTTTTTGTTGTTGTTGATACTTATTACTATCCCTCAGTCTCAAACAAGTAGGAGCCGGCTATATGAATCCTCACCTACCACGATTTTCCATTCAAATCATCTCATTCCAATACTGTTTGCTAAAGTATGTGTTGTTCCTCTTCTTCTTTTTTTTTTGGGGGGGGGGGGAGGGGGAGGGGGTTGATATAGGAGGGGATGGAACACCACCAGTTTTATTTTGAGAATTTTAATAGTGGTTCTCATTTAATCATGTATAACATTAAGCAAAAAGATAATGAGGTACAGAGATTTCTTTATGGCAAAGTGGACATTTTCATGATACTGATTAGGACACTCTTATTGGAATGAAGAGAATAAGTCTAGAAGTAACTATTGGTGTATGAATAAAGTCCCACATTGGTAGTTAGTAAGAACAAGAGGCATGTGAAATAGCTATCACATCCAAGGAAGGCAGCATGCATGCAAATTACTTAATCCTCGGGGAGTTGGTGACAATAAATAACAATACCGGACTCTTTGAGTCTGGTAATTGGAATGAGTACAATCTAGATTCCCTTAACGAGGATACATTGGAGGGCAAGTTTGTTCCAGCTGCCGAGGTAATTCCAACTCCAATAGCGTATATTTAAGTTGTTGCAGTTAAAAAGTTTGTAGTTGGACTTTGGGATGGGCCGGTCGGTGGAACACCACCAGTTTTCTTTTGAGAATTTTGATAGTGGTTCTCATTTAATCATGTATAACCTTAAGCAAAAGATAATGAGGTACAGAGGTTTCTTTATGGCAAAGTGGACATTTTCACGATACTGATTAGGACACTCTTATTGGAATGAAGAGAATAAGTCTAGAAGTAACTGTTGGTTGTATGAACAAAGTCCCACAATGGTAGTTAATAAGAACAAGAACCTACTTATAAGGTGTAGGGATACTCTTAAACTGTGTGAGGCCTTTCGAGGAAAACCGTGAGGGCTTGGCAGTTGGCCCAGAATAGACAATATCACACGATGTTAAAATTATCTTCGGGCTGGCTTAGCTCAACAATATGTTAAAAAGTACATACATTCCCCCTTAATGACTGTTTTTCAGCTAAAGTTCTACACGTGAGTATACATAGGAATAGACAAATGTCTGTTGCATGTACTGTTTTCTAGATTTTTTGGGTAAAATATGGAATTACTGAGCAATTATGCTGTCCTTTTAGGTGGTCCTGGTAGTGGTAAAGGTACTCAATGCCTGAAGATTGCTGAAACTTTTGGGTTCGAACACATAGGTGCAGGAGATCTATTGAGGAAAGAGATGTATTCCAGCACTGAGGAGGGGTATGAATTCCATGTTTCCCATTGTGGATTTTTAGTTCAGGTCCCACAAAAATTTGTAATATCTTTCTATCTGAATTCAGTGCCATGATTCAAAAGTTAATGAGGGAAGGAAGTATTGCTCCATCAGAGGTGACTGTCAAGCTGATTCGAAAGGCTATTGAATCAGCTGGAAATCGTAAGTTTCTAATTGATGGTTTTCCAAGAAGTGAAGAGAACCGAACGGCATATGAAAGGATTGTAAGTTCCTTTGATGAAATTTTTTGCTTCTCTAGTCTTTAAATGTAATGAGTGTTGTCAGTTAAACTGGATATTCTCCAGCCATGTTTAGTTATTTAAAGGAACTTCATTCCAGTTTACCTGATGCACTGCGAAGTCGATGATCCTGTTGTTGATTTTAAAGATTATGAAGTTCAGATGTGAATGCAGATTGGTGCTGAACCAAACTTTGTGCTTTTCTTTGATTGCCCTGAAGAAGTAATGGTCAAACGAGTATTGAACCGGAATGAGGTGACTGCTTTTATGTTTTACGTTTGTCCTGAAGAGGAAAAGATAATATAACATTTCTTTTTCAGGGGCGAGTTGATGATAATGAACATACAGTCAAGGAGCGCCTAAAAGTATATAAAGCTGTAACTCTTCCTGTAGTCAACCATTATGCCAAGAAAGGAAAGCTTTACAAGGTACTCTTTCCTATGGTGACAACTTGTTCTAAAATGTTGAAAATTTCTGCTTGACGAGGCCTTTTATTCTCCCCTTTTTCCCCTTTCATGTTAAAAAAGGTGCTATATATTTGTTAGTGGTTTCTGTTGGCGTATCCTGTTCATCTTGAACCTAGCAACTTATTCGTATATCACTTTTTCTTCACAAAAAAACGAATTCATGCAGGTCGATGGTACTGGAACTCAGGAAGAGATATTTGAACGAGTCCGGCCAATTTTCAGTTCATTGAGGTATATTTGCATTCTGCTGCTGCCATCTTCCCAGGCATGCATATATATATATATATTTGTATATATATAATATGCGTCAAGATCATGATAGTTACCTTATTACTTCTTGGGGACACAAATTTTGACTACTGGATGTTTATGTTCTCTCTTTCAATTCTTCTCGATTGATCTTTTTTCTTGCAACTGTTTTTGTACCTAACTAGGGTATTGCTCTCACTTGATCTCTTCTTTCTTCCACCTTTTGCCTTTGTTGAGAAGTGTCACTATGTCCAATGTGGAAACATTCTCATGGCTCAATTTTTGTTTAAGCAGCTCATTGGTATAAACCGACACCCTTCAGAAGTATAGGAATGAAGTAGTTGAATCTGCTGCAGAAAAGTACACAAGAGCAGAGATCAATTTATGGAAGAAATGGCAAAGTGAAAAAGGCAAATTGCAATGTCCAGCTTTTGATTTTTGTTACCCTGCTTTTACGGTAAACAATATAGATCAGAGCCGTAATCTTGAAAATAAATTCCATTCCTCCCACCTCCTCTAGGCCAATCTTACTGGAACCCAAAACCATCGACCAATATAGATGAATATGCCTCTCATACGGCAAGTTTACAGATTGTCTTTTTCTTTTCTATTTTGTTGTAATTGTTATACGTTACCTTATCTTTTTTATGCTATAACCCATACTGTATACATATACACGTATAAGGAGGAGTCTTTGTTCTAATAAATCGCTTCTGCAGTCAATCCCTGGTCAAGAGTTCTGCAATTTGTTATATTTCTTGGAAGATGCTGAAAATAAAATTACAGGCAATTATTAATGATCTTTGTCCTGTCCTGCAACCCATATCTAATGCATTGGTTTATTTGCAATTTGATTTTATATAAGGATAAACATTTAAAGTAGTTTTCATATGGTATTATGCAGCTATTAGATTCTAACTTGTAAGCACATCGACAGTAAATAACTTGATGGAAGGACCAATGCTATCTGCAGTTCCTTATACGCCATTCCATTACCTAATTAGTTTATCTGTTTCATCTCAGTTCCTTGCTAGTATGTGGACTACCTTGATATCTTTATGGAAATATAGCCATTCAGCACCTATCAGTTCTGTATTTTAAGATTATGGATTAATTTTCAAAAAGTACTAATTTACTCAGCTCTGTGATCAATTAACCAGCATGTAACATAGGAATTTTAATGAACTTCTATATGATCTGAGGAGCTAGTCATGTGAGTCGACCACTGGTTTTCATCTTCATTTTTGTTGGTAAATAGGAGATTTTACTTATTACTAAGTAGCACCATTACATAAATTAGATGTCCCATTCCCAAAAAAAAAAGTTATTTGTAACATAACACGACATAGTAGTGCTTCTTTGAGTACAGGCTAGACAAACTGTGACAAACATCTTTGAATAAGTTTTTTAAACATAAAAAGACCCAACTGTTGATTTATTGACGTACGCAACAACATTATATCCAACAGCTTAATGTCAAGAAATTCAAAAAGGCAAATTGAACTAACAATGAGAAATTTTAATATATTAAATACTATAACATTTAAAAAGAAAATAGAAATAGCAAACATGTTTACCCTAAAAATTGGATAACAATTACACTTATAATATGGTTCTAAGGACACGTGATTTCATTTAATACCAATTGATAAATATGAAGATTAATAACAGAAATGAGCTATAAAATAAAGCAAACCAGTGTTGAAACGAAATTTAACCTTCGAGCTAGGGTGCCCTCGAACTGATTGATACCAAAACAATTAAAAATAAAGGAAGATGATGAACAAGATAGTATAAGTTAAAGAGAGCGTTATATTGGCTTTTTTATGCAAGAACAATGTGTCTTACAAATGGTTAGTATTCCCCTTTATATAGTAGAGGAGTTCTACTTATGGTATAATTCTAATTACAGAAGAAAATCCCATGATTAGCTAATTAACCGTTTCTGATTTGATCAGTTCCGAGATTTATGCCATGATCCTCGACCAGTCACCGAGGTTTATGCCGTGATCCTCGACCAGTCACGTATATCTCGCCTTTCTGTTATTGTGCCATCTTCGATCTTGCTCGATGCCTATGTCGTTTGACTTCGATCGCTACTAGCCTCGATATCGAACTCGGTACCTAGTCCTCATGATTTAGTCTGTTCCATTACGAGGCCGTCCTTCGATGCAATCTCCCGGTCTTGGTCAAATAGTTGAATCGGGTGGGCCCGATTTTAATCGTATACATATAGTCCCCTAGTGTTTTTGGAGTGTAATGACAAGAAACGAATTGAGCCTTCGATTTTTCTACCTCGACCTGTCATGACGTCATCCTCGTGACGTAAGCGATGGAAGTGACCGAAACGTCCCGTCTGTACAGTTACCAAGGCATTAAATGCGCGTCAGTCGATGGTCGGCCACCGCCAATTTTGAACCGTCGTTGTGAAATCTATAAATAGCTCCTCTCTTCACCATTTCGTACTTTTACTTCCAAATTTCCAATCTCCAAAGCTCTTTACATCTTCTAAGTTCTTCATATGCAAATCTACGATTTTTACTGCTAACCAAATCTTATCATCTCCATCTATTTTTAACTTCAAATCCAAATGGCGAAAACGTCAAAAACTGTTCTTCAAAAGGAAAACGCTTCTTCATCACGGCCGGCCGGCGACAAAACACCGGTGGAGCCGCGCCCTGAGGAGTGTGTTCCTGGGGGGTGCGTCCTCACTTCCGACTTTAGAACTAATAAAGCCTCGTCGATTACTGGTCGATGCAAGCCAGTGTCGAGGTATATATGCTTGATAACCGAGAGATACCTTAAGCAGGTAAAGAAAGACTGCAACTGGGAGGGCAAAGAGGTGGTGATCCCGACCCCCGAAAAGGACATCACCACCCATGTGGAAGGGTTTCTAAGTGTTTACACTTACCCTTTCACGCTGGCCCCCCTTGACCCCGTCGTCGTTGATTTTTGCCGTCAATACCAAAAACCCTAGTCCAAGTCCATCCTTCCTTTTGGAGAATTGTTATTCTGCTCCGATTCTTCGTGAGCAAAGTCGAAGGGATGCCTTTCACCCTCGACCACCTCATCAGGTTGTACAACCCTCACCTCTATCGAGACGGGTTAATGAAACTTCAACACCGAGCTACCAAATTGTTGTTCTCGAGAATAGACAAGGACAAGAATCGAGGCTGGATGGGACGGTTCGTTCGAGTGAGGACTTCCGACCTAATCCCGGCCGAGAAGATGCCATTTCCCGAGAAGTGGAATATGAAGCGTAAGTACAATCCCACTGTTAGCTCCTATTTATTGCTTTGCTCCTTTGCTTCTTCTCATTGATATCCTTTTCCGTGATATAGCGGTCGCTTGGATGCCCAGTGCAATTCCTAACCGCAAGAGCTGGGTTCAGGACCTGGACTCGACCTCTTCGTATGCTGAGAGCTCATGGCACGATTTATCAAAGGGCCGATGGGAGGTCAAATCTCATGGTAAGCCCCTTTTCCACATCTTTGATGATTTTGTTAAAGTATTTCTTACTTAATTTCCTTTCATACAGGCATTGGCAAAGATGCTGTCATGAGGCCCTTATTTGGTAAGGAGGATATATCGATCCCGGCACCGAAACCGACGAAGGACAAAAAGAGGAAAAAGACCTCAACCTCCGAGGATCCAGAACCTAAGAAGAAGGCTACTCGTAAGCCGAAGAAGAACGTCATCCTTCTGACCGAAGACTCGGTTCGGCGCCTAAGGGAGGAAGATGAAGAAGATGACTTCGGGCTGGTGGTCCGAGTGAAAATGAGCACTGAGGCCCCAAAGGCTACTAAATTGGTGAAGGCTACAGAGACTCCAACTCGAGATGAGGGGGTCTCGGGAAGAGACTTGGGCAAAGCCCTCGGGTCATCGAGGATTGAAGATGCCTCCCACCATAATGAGCCAACGGTGGGTACGACTGTAGGGGCTAATCTCGAGGCCCCCTGAGATGGAGAGAATGCCTCAAGTGATCCACTTGGGGCAGTAGAAATTGGACGCTCCCCGCTGCTCCCCTCATTTTCTGAGGAGATGATTCAAGAGGCTTGGGCCTTGAAGACCCTCTCCATCGAAGGAGCCTACGGAAGGGAGGACCCCTTCCGTGATTATTTTACTGGGGTTAAAGAAGCTACTGGCCTGAGCGACTTGGAGGTCTCGAGGAAGGACTCGGGCGAGGCATCGAGCCTTTCAACGAAGCGCAGCAAACTCTGGATCGGGTAAGCCTTAATTCCCCTTGTTGGTATTACCCTTGTGTTAATTTTTCTCTTCCTGTCTAACTTCTTTTTTTTTTCTGCGTAGGCCTCAGCGCTTCATCGGGAAGCATTTTCTCGGTCTCGAGTTGAGCTGAGTCGGTATGAGGACTACCTTCGAGGGATTACGGAGGAGAGAAATGCCCTTAGATTTCTCTGTGGGCAAAAAGAAGAGGAGACCAAGGACCTCCGAGCCGAGTTGGCCAAGGCTCACAAAGATCAGACCGACCTGATCAAGCAGGTAATGAAAATCTTAAAAGCTCATGGGCTCGATTCAGGAACAGTGGCTAATATTTCAATCTCAAAGCTGCAGCAGAAGGTCGAAAAGATCGAGCAGTTCCGCGAGGAGGTCAACATGATAAAGGCAGAGTCCTTGGGGTGGAAAGAAGGTATGGACTGCTTTGCTGCAGAAAAATAGGCTGCTCAAGCCAAATTGTCATCGGTCGAAAGTCAGCTTCAAGGCATGAAGGAGAAAAGCTCGGCTCAGGCAAAGAAAATAGAGGAGCTCGAGGCTCGGTTGGCTTCCAAACTTGCAAAGGCCAAATTTGAAGCCAAAAAGGCTAAAGCCGAGGCAGATGTGATCGTGGCCGGCTACCGGGCTGATGCTGAAGCCACTCAAGTCCAAGCGAGAGAGGCAGTCGAGACCGCTCAAACTCGAGCATATTAGATTGCTGAACTCGCCAAATGCCAATCTCAGAGGGAAACTCTCGAGGAGATCCACGCTCGACGTTTCGATCTTACCGATGAGATAATAAAGGCTAGAGAGCATGAAGCTGATGCTGGAGCGCTAGCCTCCTCCGATAATGATGATGACGTCGAGAGCAAGAGCGGGTCCAAGAGCGGGAAGGACCTCGATGGAGAAGAAACTGCCCCCGGAGAAAATTAGGAACCTTAGGATTTTTTACTTTTGATCTTTTGTGTAGGATCCTGATCGGACCTTGTAAATATTCTCATATATATAAAGATCTCTTTCCTTTCAGACTTGTCTTTATTTCATTTTCTGCCTTGTGAAAATTTTGTTTCATTCATGCCTTATGAAAATTTTGTTCATAAGTTCGAGGCTTAGGCAATTTGATCGAAGTCGGACTAGTGTAGTTTTTATAATCGAGTGAGTACTTGCTCGAACTCGGAGTAGGGTGACCCTTAGGTTTTAATTGAGTGAGGATGATTTCTCGAACTCAAAAATAAAATGGCCCTTTAGGCTCTTGAATTAGGCCTATACGACCATAGTAAAAAGAATGACTTTCTCTCCCTTTTCGACTTAAAAAGTTTATTGTTTAATCGTATAAAGTCTGTTGTGCCTTAGCATGAAATAAGGGATTTGCTCGAGAGTTCGAACGGTTCCGTACCCATTAAGGTTTTCAAGGGTCGATATTATCGAGACCCTTTGTTTCGTAATGCCTTAGCATAAAATAAAGAATTTGTTCGAGAGTTCGAACGATTTTGTACCCATTGGGGTTTTCGAGTGTTGATATTAACGAGACCCTTAGTAATTCAGCCGAGGGTAGCCTTTTTAACCGGTTTATGAAAATATTCGAAGGCCTGTTTTATAACGAAAATCGGACGTCTCCGAACCGTATTAATTTGGCCAAAGCCTTTAACTTGGGATTCACCCTTTGGGCTTGTTCCCCTATTATACTTCGAACTTGTTTGAAGTATCAGTCCCCGAGTGGGGTGGCCGTGGCTTATAAAATCGAGGGTTTCCTTTTTAAGGTCTTACGACCTCGAGGTTTTAGTAATTCGATCATGTCAATTTTTTGGATGGCAGTCCCCAAGTACGGGGTCAATTGTTCAAACTTTAGTTGTGATTGTCCCTTAAGCCAGTTTCCACAATAGATCATTAGCACGACATTGTAAAGTAAAAGTTTTTCTAAGGCATGAAATATCTGGCAAGGAAAAATACTTTTTTCAATAGATTAACATGCTTACATGTTTACCATTAGGGCTCGAGTAATCTACATGGGCATAGTTCGTTCGACCGTTTGACCCTTACGAAATTTACCTATCGAAACCCTGTCGGCACAAAGTATTTTCCTTAACTATCCGAGGGTGATGCCCCCCAGCATTCGAGGTTAATTTTAAAGGAGCCTCAGATACTGTTGAATCGCTCTAAGTTAGCACGAACAATGGTTGCCTCGTTAAAAATCTCGCCTGAAAAACCCATTTGGGACAAAAACCGGTCTAAGGGAAAAAGAGTGCAACGCGTGCTTTCAGATCTAAGGACTCTGTGTTTGAATAATCCTTTAATGTCTTCGATCAAACACCTGCAAATAGTTAGTACAAAATATAAATGAAAATGGAGAAGGTCGTACCTTAGCAATAATATCGTTTGAGGAGTGATATGTTCTAATTGTTTAGTGATTGTTCGCCGTTCAACGTTCCAAGTTTGTAGGATCCTTTTCTGACGATATCGAGGACCTGGTACGGTCCCTCCTAGTTCGGGCCAAGTTTTCCTTCGTTTGGGTCTTGAGTATTGAGGGTGACCTTCCTCAGAACCAAGTCCCCGATTTTAAAGTGTCGAAGATTGGCTCTTCGATTATAGTACCTTTCGATCCGTTATTTCTGTGTGGCCATTCGAACGAGGGCGGCTTCCTATTTTTCATCTAGCAATTCAAGGCTTGTATTCGTAGCCTCACGATTTGACTCTTCCGTTGCATATCGAAACCTGACGCTAGGTTCCCCGACTTCAACCGGGATCAGAGCTTCGGTGCCATATACTAAAGAGAACGGTGTTGCCCCCGTACTGGATTTTGACGTTATTCGATACGCCCAAAGGTCTTCGAGCAATATTTCTCTCCATTTTCCTTTAGCGTCGCTCAATCTTTTCTTCATATTTTGAATGATGGTCTTGTTTGTCGATTCGGCCTGTCCGTTCTAACTAGGATGATATGGCGTCGACAAGATCCTCTTTATTTTGTGATTTTCGAGAAATTTTGTCACTTTGCTGCCGACGAATTGCTTTCCATTGTCGCATATGATCTCGGCAGGCATCTCGAATCGGCATATAATGTTGTCCCAGATGAAGTCTATGACTTCTTTCTCTCTAATTTTCTCGAAAGCTTCAACCCACTTAGGGAAATAGTCAGTCCTAAACAAAATAAATTTTGCTTTACCTGGGGTCGATGGCAGAGGGACGACGGTATCCATTCCTCATTTCATGAATGGCCATGGGGATAAGACCGAGTGGATTTGCTCTCCGGGCTGGTGAATCATCAGCGCATACCTTTGACATTTGTCGCACTTTCGAACAAACTCTTTTGTATCCTTTTCCATATCGGCCCAATAGTATCCTGCCCTGATGACTTTGTGAACCAATGATTCGGCACCAGAATAATTTCAGCAGGTGCCCTCGTGGATTTCTCGAAGGACGTAGTCGGTATCTCCTGGTCCCAAACATATTGCCAATGGTCCATGGAACATCCTTCTATATAGTGTTCCATCTTCGACCAATGTGAATCGTGCGGCCTTCATACGTAGAGTCCTCGATTCTTTAGGATCCGATGGAAGCTTCCCTTTCTTTAGGTACTCGATATATTTGTTCCTCCAATCCCAGGCTAGACTTGTGGAGTTGATTTCGGCATGGCCTTCTTCGATTACAGACCTTGAAAGTTGTACGATAGTCCCCGAGCTAATCTCGTTGTCTTCGACTGATGACCCCAAATTTGCTAGGGCATCGACCTCGCTGTTTTGTTCTCGAGGCACATGTTGTAAGGTCCATTCTTTAAACCGATGTAGAGTTACCTGTAATTTGTCAAAGTACCTCTGCATTCGATCTTCTCAAACTTCGAAAGTTCTGTTGACTTGGTTTACCACAAGCAAAGAGTCACATTTGGCCTCAATGGCTTCTGCTCCCAAACCTTTAGCTAGGTCGAGAC
The DNA here is from genome assembly GCF_000715075.1 of Nicotiana tabacum. Taxonomy (NCBI): domain Eukaryota; kingdom Viridiplantae; phylum Streptophyta; class Magnoliopsida; order Solanales; family Solanaceae; genus Nicotiana; species Nicotiana tabacum. The sequence continues at coordinate 75,022,537 of NC_134083.1, forward strand.
CTACGATCATGGCCTCATACTCGACCTCATTGTTAGTTAACTTGAAAGTTTTGATAGCTTGTCTAATTGTATTACCCGTGGGCGACTTTAAAAAAATGCCTAGCCCGGACCTCTTCACGTTCGAAGCGACGTCTGTGAAGAGGGTCCACACCCCCGATGATGTACTCGACTTTAATAATAGTTCCTTTTCAACCTCGGGTATGAGGGTTGGCGTAAAGTTGGCCAAGAAGTTTGCTAAGATTTGAGACTTGATGGTCGTTCGGGGTCGATACTCGATATCGTATCCACTGATTTCGATGGACCATTTGGCCAATCAGCCCGAAAGTTCGGGCTTATGCAAAATATTATGAAGGGGATATGTAGTCACCACACAGATTGGGTGACACTGAAAATATGGTTTTAATTTCCTAGAGGCGCTTATTAGGGCAAGCGCTAATTATTCTAGGTGCGGGTACCGGGTTTCGACCTCACCTAAAATTTGACTAACATAGTAAACAGAAAATTGCATACCTTATTCTTCTCGAACTAGAACCTCACTTACCGTAATTTTTTATACTGCTAAGTACAAGTAGCGTCGCTCATCCGCTTTCAGAGTATGAAGCTGTGGCGGGTTCGAGAGGTATCACTTTAATTCTTCCAATGCTCGTTGGCATTCCGGGGTCCTTGTGAAATTGTTCTTCTTTCTGAGCAGTGAGAAGAACCTGTGACTTCTATCTGAGGACGTCGAGATGAATTGTCCTAGGGCGGCTATGCACCCTGTTAATCTTTGTACGACCTTAACATTGTCCACTACTATGATATCTTTGATTGTCTTGATCTTATCGGGGTTGATTTTTATCCCCCGATTTGATACCATAAAGCCGAGGAACTTGCTTGAGCCGACCCCGAATGCACATTTATCCGGGTTGAGCTTCATGTTATATTTCCTTAGTATATCGAAGGTCTCCTGCAAATGTGTCAAATGGTCCTCTGCTCGCAGGGACTTAACTAGCATATCGTCAATATAAACCTCCATTGATTTACCTATTTGTTCTTCGAACATTTGATTTACTAAGTGTTGATAAGTGGCACCAGCATTCTTTAGTCCAAACGACATTACATTATAACAATAGGTACCGTACTTACTGATGAACGGAGTCTTTTCCTGATCCTCCAGGTTCATTTTTATTTGATTGTACCCGGAATAGGCATCGAGAAAACTAAGGATCTCGTGGCCGGCCGTATCATCGATCATGCGATCGATATTCGGTAGAGGAAAAGAGTCTTTTAACCATTCGGGATATTTTACGGACTACGACTACGTTTATTTCCCTTTTTAGGGACTACAACTTTTAGCCACATTCTAAGTTTATTTCCCTTTTTAGGGACTACGACTACGTTTTTTAACCATTCGGGATATTTTACTTCCCGAATGGATCCTACTTTGAGAAGTTTGGTTACCTCGTCCTTGATGAATGCATGTTTTACCTCGGACTGGGGCCTTCTCTTTTGTTTTACCTGGCGGAACTTCGGGTCCATGCTAAGTTGATATGTAGTGATCTCCGGCGGGATCCCTATCATATCTAGGTGGGACCAAGCAAAACAATCCATGTTATTGATAAGAAATTTAATGAGTTTTTCCCTGAGCTCGGGGGTTAACCCCATACCCAGGTATACCTTTCGATAGGGTAGATGCTCGATCAGTATGACTTGCTCCAGCTCTTCGACTGTCGATTTGGTAGCGTCGGAATCATCGGGGATTATGAAGGATAAAGGGATCCAGTAGTCATCGTCCTCGCCCGTTCCCTGCTTCTCCGACCGAGTCGAGGCTGGTGGCTGTGGTTGCTATTTAGCCTCTTGTTTTCTTTTGGACTCCGATCCCTTTGTCGATGAAAGCGCTGATACCGGTGTTACTTCGTCCATCGCGAACATTTCTTTGGCAGCATATTGTTCCCCATACACCATTTTTACCCCATCCGTTGTTGGGAACTTCAGCATTTGGTGAAGTGTTGAAGGGACGACCCTCATGTTATGAATACAGGGTCTTCCGAGCAGTGCGTTGTATCTCATATCCCCCTCGATCACATGTAACTTTGTTTCTTGAACAGTTTTGGCTACATTTACTGGTAGGATGATTTCACCTTTAGTTGTTTCACTCGCCATGTTGAAGCCATTGAGAACCCGAGCTGCGGGTACGATCTGATCTTGTAGGCCGAGCTGCTCCACGACCCTCGATCGAATAATATTGGCCGAACTTCCTGGATCAATTAAAACACGTTTAACCTGAATTTTATTCATAAGGATAGAGATTACCAAAGCATCATTGTGGGGTTGTGAGATCCCTTCTGCTTCCTTATCATTAAATGATAAAGCGCCTTCTGGCACATAGTCTCGAGTTCGTTTTTCCCTGGTGATTGATACTTTAGTGTGTTTGAACACATGCCTTTGTGGAATATCGACCCCACCAACGATCATGTGAATCATGTGCTGTGGTTCTTCCTGCTCAGTTTTCCTGTTTGCATCCCTGTCTCTGAAATTGTTTTTAGCTCGGTCGCTCAAGAATTCTCGAAGATGACCCTCGTTGAATAGACGGGCCACCTCCTCCCTTAGTTGTCTACAGTCTTCGATTTTATGACCATGTGTACCATGGTATTTGCATATTTGATTGGGGTTCTTTTGGGATGGATCGGTTTGTAGGGGTCTGGGCCATCTAGTATCTTTGTTTCTCCCAATGGCTGACACAATACCTGATGTGTCGATGCCGGAGTTGTATTCTGATAATCATGGTGCTTCTATGGAATTGGCGTGTTTATCGAAGCCACTTTTGCTCATGAGCCCCCGAGAGCTATGTCTTCGATCGTTCCTTCGATCATTTTGGATGGGATTGCGTCCTGGGCCGCTGTTTATACTATCTTTATTGTATGGTTGATACCGATCTATGGTCGACCGGGGTTCTCTGTTGATATCCCTTTGAGTTCTGCCGACAGGCCTGTTCGGATAAGCGGAACCGGAAGGGGTCCCCAATTGACCATCCTCGACCCTGATCTTTGACTGGTACCGATTATGTATATCGGCCCAGGTTACCGCTGGATATTTAATTGAATTCTTCTTTAGCTGTCGTGATGCCACCGAACCTCATTCGTTCAAACCTTGAGTAAAGGCTTGAACAATCCAATCATCTGTGACCGGAGGTAGTTCCATGCGTTCCATCTAGAACCGAGATGCGAATTCCCTCAATATTTTGTTATCTTTTTGTTTCACCTTGAGGAGGTCCGACTTCCTAGTCACAACCTTTATTGCCCTGGTATGTGCCTTTACGAAGGAGTCTGCAAGCATGGCGAATGAGTCGATGGAATTAGGCGGCAAATTGTGGTACCATATCATTTCTCCTTTCGACAAGGTTTCTCCAAATATTTTCAATAGAACAGATTCAATCTTATCGTCTTCCAAGTCATTCCCTTTTATTGCGCATGTATAAGAAGTGACATGCTCATTAGGGTCGGTGGTCCCATTGTACTTAGGAATTTATGGCATTCAGAATTTCTTCGAGATGGGTTTTGGTGCCGCACTTGGAGGGAAAGGCTTCTGTACGAATTTCTTTGAATCCATACCCTTTAGAATCGATGGTGCCCCCGATATTTGGTCAACCCGGGAGTTGTATGTCTCTACTTTTTTGTCATTTGCCTCGATTTTCTTTTCTCCTGATTCAATCCGTTTAGTGAGCTCCTCGAGTATTTTCATAATGGCGGGGTCAGTCCCCGATTCATTAGCGTTCGACCTTCCCGTCACAGGCTCGTCCCTCTGGACGAATTCTGGTTCGATCCTACTCGGTGTTCGGTGCTGATTTTGCAGTTTTGCTATAGCGGCTTGTTGAGTCTGTAACATTTCGAATATCAACTTTAGGCTAGCTCCACTATCTTCTCTGCTCTGCGTACCTCGACCACCTGATCGAACTTCCCTGCGTACGCTACCTTCGGGATCAACGCCCAAATTTGCATTTAGGGCGACATGCGAACTGACATCGATGATATTTGTAATTGGTGCTCCCTTGAGGTCAACTTGAGGTGCCTCGATCCCAAGGGCGGCTATATTGTCATTTCCCCTATGAAATCCGAGGCCGTTATCACCATGCGCAGGCGCTGTTTGTGAGTTTGACATGTTTATCCTGAAAATAAAAATTCTTATGAGAACAAGTGTAAAGTAGTGTGTGTTATCGAAATCAGTATTAAGCAATTACTATTATACTTAGCCCTATGGTGGGCGCCAATCTGTTTACCCTAAAAATTGGATAACAATTAAACTTATAATATGGTTCCAAGGACACGTGATTTCATTTAATACCAGTTGATAAATATGAAGATTAATAACAGAAATGAGCTATAACGTAAAGCAAACCAGTGTTGAAACGGAATTCAACCCTCGAGCTAGGGTGCCCTCGAACTGATTGATACCAAAGCAATTAAAATTAAAGCAAGATGATGAACAAGAGAGTATAAGTTAAAGAGAGAGTGTTATATTGACTTTTTTATGCAAGGACAATGTGTCTTACAAATGGTTAATACTCCCCCCCCCCCTTTATATAGTAGATGAGTTCTACTTATGGTATAATTCTAATTAGAGAAAGAAATCCATTGATTAGCTAATTAACCATTTTTGATTTGATCCGTTCCGAGATTTACGTCATGATCCTCGACCAGTCACCGAGGTTTACGCCATGATCCTCAACCAGTCACGGATATCTCACTTTTCTGTTATTGTGCTATCTTCGATTTTGCTCGATGTCTATCTCGTTTGGTTTCGATCGCTACTAGCCTCAATCTCGACAGGTACCTCGGTTCTGAACTCGATACCTAGTCCTCGTGATTTAGTCTGTTCCATTACGAGGCCGTCCTTCGATGCAATCTCCCGGTCTCGGTCAAATAGTTGAATCAGATGGGCCCTATTTTAATCGTATACAAAACATGTATAAAAAAAAATACGAAATACCATTACGAGTTATTGATATATCTTCTCAAATAATTTGTACTTATCCTGTTAATTCTCTGTTCGATTTTGAAATGTGTACTAATTGGAAAGATGTACTAAATAGTTATCTTGAGTTACTTTTTCATTTTAATTTGTACTTTATGATGTTAGGTTCTATTCAGATCCTTTCACGATTATGCTTCGGGTGCATAAGGTAGTGCTGCTTACAAGTATGCATAATCACAATGCAAATATTTACCATGAGTTGGCACTTAAACTAGTCACAGTCAGAATTTGAAACTTATATATTCGTAATTCCAATTCTTTTAAGTTATCGAGTTCAATATTAACTATTTGTACATATTCAATAGATTTCTTAAAATAAATACATGATTTGGACCAAAGCTACTGAGTTTGACCGAACTCATAGCTTCTACTAACCATCCGCCCATGCATGTAAAATAAGACTACAACCAAACCTCTATATAACAACCTCGTTTGTTCCGAATATTTTTGGATGTTATAGAGAAAATATTATTTATCCGAAAAACAGATAGAGTTGAATTTTTACATAGTTCTAAGGATACGTGGTATAACTTGGTAAAAATAAGAAAAAATAAGTAGAGGTATATATCGAATATTGACTCTAAAAAAGGAATGAAATACAAATCAAATTGAGTAGAAAATGATTTATAAACGAGCAAGATGAATCAATGTCCAAAGCCCCCAAAAGGATAATCTCTCCTATATATCAGTGTAATAATCTTTGAAATGTGAGAGTCTATTAATGTCTGAATCTTCAATGTTTTATGGCCTTACAAAAATAATAGCCACTCTCTATATAGTGGAGGAATCCTACTTTGGATATAATTAAAAATACATAGTGGGGATCTCATGATAGATTAGTTAATTAGCTTTTCCTTAATTTTCGCCGAGATTCTCTCCCCTGGTGCGGCTATAACAGCTCTTTGTCACTTAGCTCGATCTTGGCCGGTTTTGGTATTGGTCGATCTCTGGATCTCGAGTTCGATATTGACTCGAGCTCGATATTGGCTCGAGCTTGGTATTGATTCGAGCTCGATATTGACTTCGAACTCGGTATTGATCGGTCCCTGAATCTTGAGCTCGATATCCTGGTTTTAGATCTCATCTCAATATTATGATAATGACCCTCGGTCCATCATGTTCCAATCTCAACTAAATACATGAAGGGAAAAATCGATTTTGACTGTATGCAGATAGTCTCCTCGTTTCTTGGAAAGAATGTGGCAAGAAACGATATGATTTTTTCAACCTCTGACTAGATACACACTAACGTCTGTGTCGAGCCCGGTTATATCGTATGTGATAAATATCCCATCGGTTCAGTTACCAAGGCATTAAATATGCGTCAGACGATGGTCGGCCACTACTGATTTTGAACCGTCATTGCCAAATCTATAAATAGCCCCCCTTCTTCATTATTTTAAACCTTTACCTTTAACTCATCTCATTCCAACCTTTACAGCTCTTCGCCTTCTCCAATGTTCTCTATTTCCAGTTTTAAGAATTTCTTTGCTTGTTCTTCGTCAAACACAAAAATATTTCAATTTCCCATCTTCCTCATTCTTGAGAATTTAGATGGCCAAGATATCTAAAATTGTTCCTCAGAAAGAGGCTGTTTCCTCATCTAGGCCGGCCGGTGAGAAATCGGTGGTGGAGCCACGCCTCGAAGAACTCATTTCCGGAGGATGTGTTATCTATTACGACTTTAAGGTCGAGAAACCTTCATCGGTTGCTGGTCGATGTGAGCCGGTATCGAGGTATATATGCTTGATACCTCAAAGCCTTATTGATTTGGTGAAGAAAGATTGTGGTTGGAAAAACAAAAAAGGTTGTGATACCGACACCGGAAGAAGCGATCACTACCCACGGGAAAGGGTACTTGAGTGTTTACACTTATCCTTTCACACTGGGTCCCCTCGATCTGATCATCATCAACTTTTTTAAAAAGTACCAAGTAACCCTCGGCCAAATACATCCTTCTTTCTGGAGGATTGTAATACTGCTCCATTTCTTTGTGAGCAAAACCGACGGGCTTCCCTTCACCCTCGACCACCTAATAAGATTATATAGCTCTCGTCTTTACCGAGGTGAGCTAATAAAGATCCAACGTCGGGCCACCAAGGCGTTCACCTCGAGCATTGATGAAGACAAAGATCGGGGTTGGATGGGTCGGTTTTTCCGAGTGACGACCTCGGACTTAATCCCGATTGAGAGTATGCCATTTTCCGAGAAATGGAATATTAATCGTAAGTATGATTCCGTTTTTAGCTTTTGTCGTTTTTACTTCTTCATCTTTACTTGTCGGTGCTTTTCTTGACACAACCGTTGCTTGGATTCCAGGAGCGGTTCCCCATCTCGAGAACTGGGTCAGGAGCCTGGTTTCAACGTCGACATATGCCAAGCGCACTTGGCACGATTTGTCAAAGGGTCAATGGGAAGCTCGTACTCATGATAAGCTTTCATCTTGGTCTATCGATTAGTTTGTCGTTCGAGGTGACATGTTTATTCGAAGCATGAGTTTACTTATCTTCTTTCTTCGTAGGTCTTGAAAAAGATACGCTCATGAGGCCTCCGTCTGGTGGTGAGGAAGTTTTACCGCCTATCTCAAAGCCATTGAAGGAAAGTAAGAGAAAAAGGACTTCGGATTGCGAGAGTCAAAAAACTAAGAAGAGGACAGTTCGTAAGACCAAGAGAACCATAATCCCATTGACTATGGAATCGGTCCTGCATCTAAGGGATGAAGAAGAAGAAGAAGAAGAAGAAGAAGAAGAAGAAGAAGAAGAAGAAGAAGAAGAAGAAGAAGAAAAAGAAGGAGGAGAAGATGATAACTCTCGACTGGTGGCCCGTGCTCAGCTGGCACCGATATTTGTAAAGCTTTGGGACTGCTGGGGACTGATTTTGCTTCACCCAGGTCCGATGAGGTCGAGGATAAGACTGCGAACTAAGTTCCCGAGCAAAGGGAGGCCGAGGATATTTTACCTAGGGGCAATGAATCCGTCGAAGAGGCGGTTGATGATGATGTAGGAACCGAGTTTGAGGTTCCCCGAGATGGAGGCGGTGCCTCGAAAGACATAATCGGGGCAATATAGATCGGCGATTCCCCTTCTTTTCCTTCATTTTCACACTCTATGATACATGGCGCCCAAGCTGTGGAGGTTTATCATGGGGAGGGAGCCCATGGAGAGGAAGATCCTTTCCGTGGTTATTTTGTTGGAGTAGAAGATATTACCGGTCCGAGCGATTTGGAGGCTTCAAAGAAGAGCTCGGGCAAGGAGGGGATTTCTCGTATATTCAACGAAGCTCAGCAGGCCCTGAATCGGGTAAGTTCACTTTCTCTTTGTCAATTTTCATACTTGTATTTTTCTTCTTTTGTATAACTCCTTTTTATTTTTTGTAGGCTTCTGCGCTCTATCATGAGGCATTTTTCCGATCTCGAGGGGAGCTAAGCCGGTTCGAAGCTGAAATTCGAAGGCTTACTGAGGAGCTAGAAGCAACTCGGAAAGAACAAACTAGTTTGTCCGAGCAGGTAAAAAGAGTCTTTGAAGTTAATGACACTGATTTGGGCGTGAAGGTTAATAGTTCGGTCCCTCAGGTTCAGCAAAAGCTCGATATAATTGGGCAGCTTCGTTCCAAGGTGGATGCAATGAAAGTGGGGTCGAGGAGTGGAAAAAGAACATGGACCGCCTTGCTTCTAAAAAGGAGGCTGCCCGGGGTCAACTGGCCTCGGTCGAGCCCTAACTCCGAAGCTCGAAAATGAGAGCCTTGGCGCAAGCCAAAAATATCGAGGAGTTCCAGTCTCGACGGGCTCAGCGACTTCTGATCAAGAGAGACTGGTCTCGGAACTAGCAGCGACCAAATTGGAGGTCGAAATAGCCATGGCTAATGCTGATGCAATGGTGGTTGTTTACCGGTCTGATGCTGAAGCCGCTCAGGTTTGAGCAAAAGAGGTTGCCGAGGCTGCTCAAGCTCGAGCAAATTGGGTTGCCGAGCATGCTAAATGCCAATCTCGGAGGGAGACTTTAGAGGAGATCCAGGATCGTGGCTTCGATCTTGAATTAATGCGGCCCTTGGGCTTTGTGATTGAGTGAAAATGATTTCTCGGACTCGAAATGAAAAACAGCCCCTAGGCTTTATGGTCGAGTGAGTGTTTGCTCGAACTCGAACTAATGTAGCCCTTAGGCTTTATGGTCTAGTGAGAGTTTGCTCGAACTTGAATTTAGAGTAGCCCTTAGGCTTTATGGTCGAGTGAATGTTTGCTTGAACTCGAGTTAATGTAGCCCTTAGGCTTAATGATCGAGTGAGTATTTACTCGAACTCGAAGTAATGTAGCTCTTAGGCTTAATAGTCGAGTGAGTGTTTGCTCAAAGTCGAACTAATATAGCCCTTAGGCTTAATGACTAAGTGAGTGTTTGCTCGAACTCAAAGTAAGAGCAGGCCTTAGGCTTAATGGTCGGGTGAGTGTTTGCTCGAACTCAAAATAATATAGCCCTTAGGCTTAATGATCGAGTGATTGTTTGCTCGAACTCGAACTAATGTAGCCATTAGGCTTAATGGTCGAGTGACTGTTTGCTCGAACTCGAAGTAATGTGGCCCTTAGGCTTAATGGTCGTGTGAGTGTTTTCTCAAACTCGAAGTAATGTAGCCCTTAGTCTTAATTGTCGAGTGAGTGTTTGCTCAAACTCGAACTAATATAGCACTTAGGCTTAATGGTCTAGTGAGTGTTTGCTCGAACTCGAAGTAATGTAGCCCTTAGGCTTAATGGTCGAGTGAGTGTTTGCTCGAACTCGAAGTAATGTAGCCCTTAGGCTTAATGGTCGAGTGAGTGTTTGCTCGAACTCGAAGTAATGTAGCCCTTAGGCTTAATGGTCGAGTGAGTGTTTGCTCGAACTCGAAGTAATGTAGCCCTTAGGCTTAATGGTCGAGTGAGTGTTTGCTCGAACTCGAACTAATATAGCCCTTAGGCTTAATGGTCGAGTGAGTGTTTGCTCGAACTCGAACTAATATAGCCCTTAGGCTTAATGGTCGAGTGAGTGTTTGCTCGAACTCGAAGTAATGTAGCCCTTAGGCTTATGTGGATCATGATCTCGTTGATTGTTTGGTTGGTAGTCCCCGATTTATGGGGTAAATTTTCAAACTCCGGTCATGGTGGCCCCTTAAGCCTGTTTGCATAATAGATCACGACACAGAAGAATCTGTCTGAGATATCGGTAAAGAAGAAATTTCTCTTTATAAGTCATTATACATATGTTCATATTTTGCGTCAGGGCTCGAGCAAACTACACGGGCATGGTTCGTTTTGACCATTTGGCCCTTACAATATTTCCTATCGAAACCTTATTGCCATGAAGTAACTTTCTTGCATCGAACTTGATAATCGAATTTGATATATTCAAGGGTAAGTATTCAAGTTTGATTGTAAAGAGTCCTCGGATACTGTCGAATTGTTCTAAGTTAGCACGATCAATGGTTGCCTTATTAAAAACCTTGCCAAAAAACCCATTTGGGATAAAACCGGTCTAAGGGAAAAAGAGTGCAACGCGTGCTTTCAGACCTAAAGGCTTCGAGTTGAATAATCCGTCCCTGTTTCTGGTCCAATACCTGCAAAGGTTAATTTCGAAATACAAATGAACATGGGAGGGTCGTACCTTACCAGTAGTATCATTTTAGGTGCGACACGTTCCAATTGCTCGGTAGTTATTTGCCGTTTATCACTCCGAGTTTGTAGGATCCTTTTCTGACGATTTTGAGAATCTGATATAGTCCTTCCCATTTTGGGCCCAACTTCCCTTCATTCGGATTTCGAGTGTTGAGGGTAACTTTCCTTAGTACCAGGTCCCCGATTTTGAAATGTCGAAGATTGGTTCTTCGATTGTAGTATCTTTCGATCCGCTATTTTTGGGCGGCCAATCGGACGAGAGCGGCCTCTCGTCTTTCGTCCAATAATTCTAGGCTCATGTTCATGGTCTCGTTATTCGACTCCCTTGTTTCATATCGAAACCTGATGCTAGGTTCTCCGACCTCAACTGGTTTCAAAGCTTCAGCGCCATAGACCAACGAGAATGCCGTTGCTCCGGTACTGGATTTCGATGTTGTGCGATATGCCCATAGGATCTCGGGTAGTATTTCTCTCCATTTTTCTTTGGCGTCGGTAAATCTCTTCTTAAGCTTTTGGATGATGGTTTTGTTGGTCGATTCGGCTTGTCCGTTTCCGTTGGGATGGTACGGTATTGATATGATCCTTTTGATCTTGTGATCCTCGAGAAATTTAGTTACTTTGCTGCTGATGAATTATTTTCCATTATCACATACAATCTCTGCTGGCACCCCAAATCGACATATGATGTGGTCCCAAATGAAGTCTATCATTTCTTTTTCTCTGACTTTCTCGAAAGCTTGTGCTTCAATCCATTTAGAGAAATAATCAGTCATAAACAAAATAAACTGAGCTTTACCTGGGGCCTATGGGAGGGGGCCGACGATGTCCATTCCCCATTTCATGAAAGGCCATAGAGATAGGACCGAGTGGAGCAGCTCCCTGAGTTGATGAATCATGGGCGCATATCTTTGGCATTTGTCGCATTTTCGAACGAAGTCCGTCGCATCTTTGCCCATATCGGTCCAATAATACCCTGCTCTGATTGCTTACCAGCAAATTGGCTCCGAAATGGTTTCCACAAGTGCCTTCGTGAATTTCCCGTAGGATGTAATCGGTATCTCCTGGTCCCAAACATATTGCCAATGGTCCATCGAACGTCCTTCTATACAGCGTTCCGTCCTCGGACAGGGTGAACCGTGCTGCCTTTATGCGCAAAGCTCTCGATTCCTTTGGATCTGACGGAAGCTTCTCGTTCTTGAAGTACTCTATATATTTGTTTCTCCAATCCCAGGTTATACTTGTGGAGTTTATCTCGGCGTGACCTTCTTCGACCACCAATCTTATGAGTTGTACGACAGTCCCCGAGTTGAGTTCTTCATCTTTGACCGATGAACCTAAGTTCGCAAGAGCGTCGGCCTCACTATTCTGTTCTCAGGGTACATGCTGCAAGGTCCATTCTTTAAATTAATGTAGAGTCACTTGTAACTTATCCAAGTATCTTTGCATTTGATTTTCTCGGACTTCAAAAGTCCCGTTAACTTGGTTTACAGCGAGGAGGGAATCACACTTAGCCTCTACGATCTCCGCTCCCAAGCTTCTAGCTAGTTCGAGACCTACAATCATGGCCTCATACTCGACTTCATTGTTAGTCAATTTTATAGTTCTGATAGATTGTCTAATTACATTACCTGTGGGTGATTTTAGCACAATGCCTAATCCGGACCCCTTTGCGTTTGAGGCACCGTCCATGAAAAAGGGTCTAGACTCCCGAAGAGGTACCCGATTTTATCAGTAGCTCTTTTTCGATCTCTGGTATGAGGGCCAGTGAAAAGTCAGCCACGAAGTCCGCCAAGATTTGAGATTTGATGGCGGTTCGGGGTCGATACTCGATATTGTATCTACCAATTGCACAAAATGTTTCGAAGAGGATAAGTTGTTACAACATGTATCAGATGAGATTGGAAATATGGTTTTAATTTCCTAGACGCTTATTAAAGCAAGCACTAATTTTTCTAAGTGTGGATATCTAGTTTGGACCTCGCCTAAGGTTCGACTGACATAATAAATAGGGAATTGCGTACCTTGTTCTTCTCGAACCAGGACTCCACTTACCGCTATCTCCGAGACAGCTAAGTACAAGTAAATCTGTTCGTCCACTTTCGGGGTGTGAAGCAGAGGTGGGCTCGATAAATACTGCTTTAGTTCTTCCAAAGCCTGCTGGCATTCCGGAGTCCATGCAAAGTTGCTTTTATTCTTAAGCAGTGAGAAAAATCGGTGGCTCCTATCTGAGGATCTTGAAATGAATCGTCCCAGGGCGGTTATCCTTCCCGTTAACCTTTGCACGACCTTCACATTATCTACTACCGTGATGTCCTCGATAGCTTTGATTTTATCGGGGTTGATCTCGATTCCTCGGTTGGACACCATAAAACTAAGAAACTTGCCCGAGCCAACCCCGAATGCACATTTTTCGGGGTTGAGCTTCATATTGTACTTCTTTAGTACGTTGAAAGTTTCCTGTAGATGCTTTAAATGGTCCTCTGCTCGCAAGGACTTAACTAACATGTCATTAATATAAACTTCCATTGATTTTCCTATTTGTTTTTCGAACATTCGATTTACTAGGCGTTGATAAGTTGCACCAGCATTTTTTAGACTGAATGACATTACGTTATAACAATAGGTACCGTACTTAGTGACAAACGAGGTCTTTTCCTGATCCTCCGGGTTCATTTGTATCTGGTTCTACCTAGAGTAGGCATCGAGAAAACTGAGAGTCTCGTGGCAGGCCATGGCATCATTCATACGATCGATGCTAGGCAAAGGAAAGGAATCCTTAGGGCATGCTTTGTTCAAGTCATTATAATCTATACACATTCTAAGTTTGTTTCCTTTCTTAGGGACTACCACCACATTTGCTAGCCATTCGAGGTATTTAACTTCTCGAACGGATCCTATTTTAAGAAGTTTGGTTACCTCGCCCTTGATGAAGGCATGTTTGACCTCGGACTGGGGCCTTCGTTTTTTCTTTATCGGATGGAGTTTTGGACCCAAGCCCAGTCTATGAGTGGTTATTTACGGTGGGATCCCTGTTATGTCAAGATGGGACCAAGCGAAACAGTTCATGTTAGCTATAAGAAATTGAATAAGCTTTTTTCCTAAGCTCGGGATCTAACCCCGTGCCCAGGTATACCTTTCGCTAGGGCAGATGTTCGATTGACGTGATTTTCTCCAGTTCTTGGACCGTTGACTGGGTAGCGTCGGTACCATCGGGGACCACAAAGGATCGAGGTACCCCATAGTCATCGTCTTCGTCAGTCTTCTGATTCTCTAGTTGGGTCGAGGGTGACGTTTGTGGTTGCTATTTTGTATCCTGTTCCTCCTTCGAATCTGATCCCTTTGTTGATGATAGTGGAGATATCGAAATCACTTCATCGACGACAAACATTTCTTTTGCGGCATGTTGTTCTCCATAGACCGTTTTGATTCCCTCCGATGTTGGGAATTTCAGAACTTGGTGAAGGGTCGAAGGTACTTCTCTCAGGTTGTGGATCCATGGCCTTTAGAACAGGGTGTTATATCTCATATCGCTCTCGATTACGTGGAACTTCATTTCCTGGATGGTCCCGGCCACGTTTACTGGCAAGATTATCTCGCCTTTAGTAGTTTCATATGCCATATTAAATCCGTTCAGTACCAGGGTAGCGGGTACGACCTGGTCCTGTAGACCGAGTTGCTCTACGACCCTTTATCGAATAATGTTGGCCGAACTACCTAATTAATTAGCACACATTTAACTTGAGTTTTATTCATAAGTAAAGATATTACCAGTGCATTGTTATGGAGTTGCATGGTTCCTTCCGCGTCTTCGTCATTAAAGGACAAGGTTCCTTTAGGTGTGTAATCCTGAGTCCGAGATCGCTTTTCTCTTACAATAGACATCTTAGTGCGTTTAAGAACCGGTCCTTGGGGGATATCGATCCCTCCGATGATCATGTGGATGATGTGTTGTGGCTCTTCGTGTTCATTTTGTCTATTGAAATCTCTGTTTTTGAAATGGTTTTTGGTCCGGTGTCACGACCCAAACTAGCCCTGTCGTGATGTCGCCTATTGTGGAACTAGGCAAGCTGACTTATTTCCAAAACAAACCGATATTTTCATTTCAAAGAAAATTTTTAGGCTATTTAACATAAAAACCTTCGTAAAGGAGTTCAAATCAAAACAAAAGTGCGGAAAAGAAAAGTCCGACATCGGGGTGTCACTAGTCATGAGCATCTACTATAATTTATCTGATAATATCGAGACTAACATAATCTGGAGAATAGCTAAATACAACTAAAGTAAGATAAGGGGGGGAAAAGCAGGGTTGCGATCGCCAGGCAGCTACCTCGCTATCCCCGAGAAAATCTGCAACCGGAATAGTCAATAACCGCTACCGTATCCAGCTACACCTGGATCTGCACACAAGGTGCAGGGAGTAACGTGAGTACGCTAACTCAGTAAGTAACAACAATAAATAAAGACTGAGCAGTAGTGACGAGCAATAAGCATATAAGGTTCATATCATGAAATCTTAGTAAAATACCACATGTTTTTAAAATCAGGGTTTGAATCAAATCAGCTCTTTTAAATCTAGTTCCAGTAAAATCATTTAAAGACATCTTTCAATAGTTTTTCAAACAAAGGCTCAATGCAAATGTGAGAAAAATAATGAAATCATAATCAGCCACTCGGGCAACTTCACTCATATACAACCCCTCGGGCAAACCTCACAATCACTCATATATAGCCCCTCGGGCGTACCTCACAATCACTCGTAAACAGCCCCTCGGGCATACCTCACCATCACTCATGCCTCCCAGTCACTCAGCACTCGACACTAACCATTCAGTAGGTACATGTGCTCACTGGAGGTGTGTACAGACTCCGGAGGGGCTCCTTCAGCCCAAGCATTATATCAAGCCAAATCATGGCATAAATCAATCAGGCTCTCGGCCTATATTAAACATGCTGCGGCGTGCAGTCCGATCCCATAAATATCCTCACAAATCAGGCCTTCGTCCTCACTCAGTCATAAACCTCTCAAGCCAATCAGGCTCTTAGTAAGAAAACATGGTATTCATCCCAAAACAACATTTATATGCATCAAAACAGAGTTATAAAAACTAAATTATGCAGTAAACAGGTATAATCATGACTGAGTATAGATTTTCAATCAAAAACCAGTGTGAGGATAGTAAGAAAAGGCCCCTAAGGGTCCAGACAACACTGGCACAAGGCCAAATCATGGCAGTCACCAATCCCCAACGGTGCACGCCCACATGCCCGTCACCTAGCATGTGTGTCACCTCAAAATTGTAAAATGATACGAAATCCGGGGTTTCATACCCTCAGGACTAGATTTACAATCATTACTTACCTCAAATCGGTCAAATCTCTACCCCGCGATGCTCTTGCCTCTCGACTCGGCCTCCAAATGCTATGAATCTATTTACAATCAGTACAATACCATCAATATACGCTAATGGAATGAATTCCACAAGAAAAACTACCAATTTAGACCAAAAATCCGAAATTGGCTCAAACCCGGCCCCCTGGCCCATGACTCGGAATCGGGTAAAAGTCAAAAATTACGAACGCCCATTCACTCACGAGTCCAACTATACTAGTTTTACTCAAATCCGACTTCGAATCGACATTCAAATCCCAAAAATTTATTTTATGAAGTTTCTACAATTGTCCCAAAATTTCGACCTCAAAGTACTAATCTGATTATGAAATCATTGATATATTCATGTATATTAACCAAATTCGAGTTAGAATCACTTACCCCAATGAATTTCTTGAAAAACCCACAAAACATCGCCACAGACCGAGCCCCCTAAGTCCAAAATATGAAATAATGCCCTAAATCCCGTTTATATAGTGCACCCTCTGAACTCCCACTATGAGGTCCACGAAATTCCAAGCGCGGCCGCGCATCCCAGGTCCCGCGGTCGCGAAAAAGTGGTGCGGCCGTAGTGCCAGGATTTAGTATTTTGGCTATAACTTTCTCTATAGATGTCTAAATGATGATTTCTTTACCATTCTGGAAATTAGATACAGAGGGCTACAACTTTAAATTTTTGAATCATCTCAAAATTCCTTGTAGATCAAAAGATATAGGCTTCCAAAGTCGGACCAACGGATCTGTAGAACTTTTCACCCGGAGTGCGGCCACGGCAGAATTATGCGGTCCGCGAAATTCTGCTGAGGTCCGTAAAATTCAAAGCACCAGAACCATACCAGAGTTCCGGAAATGCCCGGACTCGATCAAAACTCACCTAGAAACACACCCGAGGCCTCTGGAACCTCAACCAAAGGTACCATCGAGTCCTAAAATAACATCAAACAATAACAAAAACATGAATCGCACACCAATTCATTCTTAATAGACTTGAAACCTCAAACTTCCACAATCGATGCCGAAACCTTTCAAACCTCGTCCGAATAACGTCAAATTTTTCACACACGTCACAAATGACACTATGAATCTAATCCAACTCCCGAAATTCCATTCCGACTCCGATGTCAAATTTTCCATTGCCGACCAGAATTCACCAAATTTATAATTTCGTCAATTCAAGCATAATTCTACTACGGACCTCCAAATTACATTATGGACAAGATCCTAAGTCCAAAATCATGTAACGGAGCTATCCGAACAAAAAAAAACCCTATCCGAGATCGTTTACTCATAAGTCAATATCTGGTTGACTTTTCCAACTTAACCTTCTAAATGAGAGACTGAGTGTCTCATTCCACTCCGAAACTACTCTGCACTCGAACCTACCAACCCGATACAACACAACATAGCTGAACAACAGATAAAGAAGCAGAAATGGGGGAAAATAGGGTTATAACTCTCGGAACGACCGGCCGAGTCGTTACATCCTCCCCCTCTTAAACAACCTTTCATCCTCGAACGGATCTAGAAACATACACGGAGTCTCAAATAGGTGTGGATGTCTGCTCCGCATCTCCCGCTCGGTCTCCCAAGTGGCCTCCTTCATAGGCTGACCTCTCCACTGCACCTTCACCGAAGCTATGTCCTTTGACCTCAACTTCCGAACCTGCCGATCCAAAATAGCCACCGGCTCCACATCATAAGTCATATCACCCTCCAACTGAACCTTGCTAAAGTCCAAAACATGGGACAGATCTCCAATAAACTTCCAAAGCATGGAAATATGAAACACTAGATGCACACTCGACAAGCTGGGTGGCAAGGCGAGCTTATAAGGCACCTCCCCTATCCTCTGAAGCACCTCAAAAGGCACAATGAACCGGGGGCTCAACTTTCCCCTCTTCCCAAATCTCATGACACCCTTCATGAGTGATACCTTCAGCAAAACCTTCTCCCCAACCATGAAAGATACATCACGGACCTTCCTGTCCGCATAGTTCTTCTGCCTAGACTGCCTCATGCGAAGCCGCTCCTGAATCAATTTCACCTTATCTAATACATCCTGGATCAAGTCTGTATCCAAGAGCCAAGCCTCACCTGGCTCAAACCATACACCTCCTCCCATATAAAGCCTCGTACGAAGCCATCTAAATACTAGACTGATAACTATTGTTATATGCAAATTCCGCGAGTTGGAAGAAACTGGTCCGATGAACCCCCAAAGTCAATGACACAAGCGCGCAACATGTCCTCCAATATCTGAATAGTGCGCTCAGACTGCCCGTCCATCTGAGGGTGAAAAGCTGTGCTCAACTCAACCTGAGTACCCAACTTTCACTCCACAGCCCTTCAAAACTACGATGTAAACCAAGTGTCCCTATCTGAAATGATGGAAACTGGGACACCATGCATGCGAACAATCTCTCGGATGTAAATCTTAGCCAACCGCTCTGAAGTGTAAGTAGTACCAACTGGAATGAAGTGAGCGGACTTGGTCAGCTGATCCGCAATAACCCAAATAGCATCAAACTTCCTCGAAGTCCATGGGAGCCCAGCTACGAAGTCCATGGTGATCCGCTCCCACTTCCACTCTGGAATCTCTAACCTCTGAAGCAAGCCACCCGGTATCTGATGTTCATACTTAACCTGCTGAAAGTTGAGACACCGAGCCACAAACCCAACTATATCCTTCTTCATCCCCCTCCACCAATAGTGTTGTCTCAAATCCTGGTGTATCTTCGCGGCACCCGGATGGATGGAATACCGCGAGTTGTGGGCCTCCTCAAGAATCAACTCCCGAAGCCCATCTACATTAGGCACACATATCTGGCCCTGCATCCTTAACACGTCGTCATCACCAATAGTCACATCCCTAGCATCACTTCTCTGAACCCTTCCTAAAGAACGAGCAAGTGAGGGTCATCATACTGACGCTCCTTAATACGGTCATAAAGAGAAGACCTGGAGACCACGTAAGCCAACACCCGACTCTGCTCCGAAATATCCAATCTCACAAGCTGGCCCGATAAGGCCTGAACATCCAATGCCAAAGGTCTCTCTGCTGATGGAAGATATGCTAAACTCCCCAAACTCTCTGCACGATGACTCAAAGCATCGACCACCACATTGGCCTTCCCTGGATGGTACAGAATAGTGATATCATAGTTTTTAAGACGCTCCAACCATCTCCGCTGACGCAAATTAAGATCTTTCTGCTTAAACAGAGGCTGTAGACTCCGGTGATCAGTATAAATCTCACAATGAATCCCATACAAATAATGACGCCAAATCTTTAAGGCGTGAACAATGGCTGCTAACTCAAGATCATGCACCGGATAATTCTTCTCATGGGTCTTCAACTGACGCAAGGCATAGGTAATCACCCTACCCTCCTGCATCAAAACACAACTAATGCCTACCCTCGAGGCATCATAATACACAGTATAAGAACCTGAAGCTGATGGCAGAACTAACACTAGAGCTGTGGTCAAAGTAGTCTTGAGCTGAAAGCTCTCCTCACACTCATCCGACCACCTGAATGGAGCACCCTTCTGGGTTAATCTGGTCAAGGGCGAAGCAATAGATGAGAATACCTCCATAAAGCGACGGTAATAATCTGCCAAACCAAGAAAGCTCCTAATCTCCGTGGCTGAGGACGGTCTAGGGCAACTCTGCACCGCCTCTATCTTCTTCGGATCCACCTGAATACCCTCGTTGGACACCATTTGTCCCAAGAGTGATACTGAACTGAGCCAAAACTCACACTTGGAGAACTTTGCATAAAGCTTCTCCTCCCTCAATCTCTATAATACAATCCTCAAATGCTGAGCATGCTCCTCCTGGCTACGAGAGTACACCAGGATGTCATCAATGAATACAACAATGAATGAGTCCAAATAGGGCTGGAATACACTGTTCATCAAATGCATGAATGCTGCTGGGGAATTGGTCCGCCCAAAAGACATCACCAAGAACTCATAATGGCCATAACGGGCCCTGAAAGCTGTTTTAAGAATATCCGAATCCCGAATCTTCAGCTAATGATAACCGGACCTCAAATCAATCTTGGAGAACACCCTCGATCCCTGAAGCTGGACAAATAAATCATCAATACGAGGCAAAGGATACTTGTTCTTGACTGTGACCTTGTTCAACTGCCTGTAATCAATGCACATTCTCATGGAACCATCCTTCTTCTTCATAAATAGAATCGGTGCACCCCAAGGTGACACACTAGACCGAATAAACCCCTTATTAAGGAGTTCCTGAAGTTGTTCTTTCAACTTCTTCAACTCCGCCGGTGCCATACGATACAGTGGAATAGAAATGGGTTGAGTGCCCGACACCAAATCAATACCAAAGTTAATATCCCTATCAAGCGGCATGCCCGGAAGGTCTGCAGGAAACACATCCGAAAAATCACATACCCACCGGAACATAATCAATGGTAGGAGTCTCTACACTAACATCCCTCACAAAAGCCAAATAAGACAGGCAACCCTTCTCAACCATACGCTGAGCCTTCAAATATGAAATCACCCTACTTGGTACATAATATACAGAACCGCTCCACTCAACCCTCAGAAATCCCGGCATCGCCAACGTCACAGTCTTAGCATGACAATCTAGAATATCATGACATGGAGATAACCAATCCATATCCAATATCACATCAAAGTCAACCATATTGAGCAGCAAAAGGTCCACTTGGGTCTCCAGACCCCCAATAGTCACCACACATGATCGATATATACGGTCCACAACAACAGTATCACCCACAAGAGTAGATACATGAACAGATGAAACTAAAGACTCATGGGGCATATCCAGAAAATGGGCGAAATACGAGGAAACATATGAATACGTGGAACGAGGGTCAAATAATACGGAGACATCTTTGTGACAAACTGAGACAATACCTGTAATCACAACATCTAAAGCAATAACATCTAGACTAGCAAGGAGGGCATAGAAACGGGCCTAGCCACCCCCTAATCTGCCTCCCCCTCTAGGGCGACCCCTAGCTGACTGACCTCCACCCCAAGCTGATTGGGCGGGTGGTGAAGTAACTGGTGCTGAAGTCGAAGGCTGACTCCTCTGCTAAGATAGACCCCCACAACGAGGACACTGCCTCCACATGTGCCCAAACTCCCCATACTCAAAACACCTCCCTAGTGCTGGTGGCGGGAAGTGAAGGGAGCCCCGAGCACCAGGATAACCGGTAGAAGAACCTGGCATAGAGGATCCCTGAACTGATGGAGCACGGGATGAACTCTGAGCTGGAAGGGCACTGAGTGATGAGTTGCCCTGATGAGAACTGTGAGAACTATGGCCAGATGATGCACCATGGTAAAATGGCCGAGCTGACTGAGCCTGTTTGAAATGACCACCTCTACCGTGCTGGAACTGACCCCCAAAAGGAGCACCGCTGAATCCACCCTGAACACGAGGCCTATTGGCCTCCCTCTCAACCCTCTCCTAACCGCGAACCATCTCAATCTGCCGAGCAATGTCGACAATCTCATCAAAGGTAGCACCAAACACCCTCTCTCTGGTCATAAGCAACTGTAGATGAAAAGTGAGACCATCAATAAACCTCATGATCCTCTCCCTGTCCGTGGGAACCAACCAGATAGCATGACGGGCCAACTCCGAGAATCGCATCTCATTCTGCGTCATAGACATATCACCTTGGCGAAGCTGCTCAAACTATTTACGCAGCTCCTCTCTACGGGACCGAGGTACGAACTTCTCCAAAAAGATCACGGAGAACTGCTGCCAAGTAAGGGGTGCTGCGCCAACAGTCCTACGCCTCTCGTAAGTCTCCCACCATCTGAGTGCAGCCCCGAAAAACTGAAAAGTAGTGAATGAGACCCCACAAGTCTCCAGAATACCAGCAGTACAGATTATCATTTGACACCTGTCCAATAAGTCCTGAGCATCCTCTTTCTCTGTGCCGCTGAAAGGTGGAAGCTGGAGTCTCCCAAACCTCTCCAACCTACGCTGATCATCCTCAGGCATAACAGGAACCACATAATCCTGTGCAGCTGCAACCGGCTGGGCTGGTGGTGCCCTCGGTGTCTGGAGTCCTTGAACAACCTGCTCGGGTGTGCGAACGACGGGAGTCTGAGTGCCTGTGCCTCCCCCAGCCTGAGAAGTGGCTGCAGCAGTCGAGATAGAGACCGCATCTGCAAGGCCGGTACATGCTGTCAGAATATGAGCTAGGGCCCCCTGAAGGCCTGGAATAACAATAGGCACAGGTGGTGCCTGAGCGGGTACATCAACAACTGGAATTTGGTCCCGATCTGGGACAACTGGTGGATCTGCAGGTACTGCCCCAGCTGCGGTGCGGGCTACACCTCTGCCCCTACCATGGCTTCTACCGCGGCCTCGGCCTCTCGCAGCCCTGGCTGGTGGTACTAGTGGCTGGCCCTCCTGACCGATAGCACGAGTCCTCACCATCTGTGAGCGAATGAAACAACAAATGTTTAGTTACTAGAATCAACATATTTGCACGACAAGAATTCAAGAATATGGAGTTTCCTAAAGGTTCTGCAGCCTCTCGAAGATAAGTACAGACGTATCTGTACCGATCCGCAAGACTCTACTAAATTCGCTCATGACTCGTGAGACCTATGTAACCTAGGCTCTGATACTAACTTGTCATGACCCAAACTAGCCCTGTCGTGATGGCGCGTATCGTGGAACTAGGCAAGCCGACTCATTTCCAAAACAAACCGATATTTTCATTTCAAAGAAAATTTCAAGGCTATTTAACATAAAAACCTTCGTAAAAGAATTCAAATCAAAACAAAGTGCGGAAAAGAAAAGTCCGACATCGGGGTGTCACTAGTCATGAGCATCTACTACAATTTGTATGACAACATCGAGACTAGCATAGTCTGGAAAATAGCTAAATACAACTAAAGGAAGATAAGAGAGAGAAGAGCAGGGTTGCGATCGCCAGGTAGCTACCTCGCTATCCCCGAGAAAATCTGCAACCGGAATAGTCAACAACTGCTACCGTGTCCAGCTACACCTGGATCTGCACACAAGGTACAGGGAGTAACGTGAGTACGCCAACTCAGTACCTCGGGCAACATCACTCATATACAGCCCATCGGGCAAACCTCACAATCACTCGTATACAGCCCATCGGGCGTACCTCACAATCACTCGTAAACAGCCCCTCGGGCATACCTCACTATCTTTCATGCCTCCTAGTTACTCAAGACTCGGCACTCGCACTCAGTAGGTACCTGCGCTCACTGGGGGTGTGTATAGACTCCGGAGGGGCTCCTTCAGCCCAAGCTCTATATCAAGCCAAATCATAACCATGACTGAGTATAGATTTACAATCCAAAAACAGTGAGAGGATAGTAAGAAAAGGCCCCTAAGGGTCCAAACAGCACTGGCACAAGGCCCAAACATGGCATTCAGCCCAATTTACAGAAAACTCTTTCTAAAACACATAAGTATCATATAGTTTCAACCAAATATGCAACTTTACAGTTACTACAGGATGGACAAAGTCACAATCCCCAATGGTGCACGCCCACACGCCCGTCACCTAGCATGTACGTCACCTCAAAATAGTAAAATGATACGAAATCCGGGGTTTCATACCCTCAGGACTAGATTTACAATCGTTATTTACCTCAAACCGATCAAATCTCTACCCCGCGATGTTCTTGCCTCTTGACTCAACCTACAGATGCTCTGAATCTATTCATAATTAGTACAATACCATCAATATACGCTAATGGAATGAATTCCATAAGAAAAACTACCAATTTAGACCAAAAACCCAAAATTGGCTCAAACCCGACCCCAGGCCCACGACTCGAAATCGAGTAAAAGTCACAATTTACGAATGCCCATTCACTCATGAGCCCAACCATACTAGTTTCACTCAAATCCAACTTCGAATCGACATTCAAATCCCAAATATTCATTTTATGAAGTTTCTACAATTTTTCCCAAATTCCCACCTCAAAGTACTAATCAGATGATGAAATCATTGATATATTCATGTATATTAACCAAATTCGAGTTAGAATCACTTACCCCAATGAATTTCTTGAAAAACCCACGAAATATCGCCACAAACCGACCCCCCTAGGTCCAAAATGTGAAATAATGCCCTAAAACCCGTTTATATAGTGCACCCTCTGAACTCCCACTATGCGGTCCGCGAAATTCAAAGCGCGGCCGCGCCTCCCAGGTCCTGCGGTCGCGAAAAACTGGTTCAGCGGCACAACCAGGCTTTAGTATTTTGGCCATAACTTTCTCTACAGATGTCCAAATGATGACTTCTTTACCTTTCTGGAAACTAGACACAAAGGGCTACAACTTTCGTTTTGAATCATCTCAAAGTTCCTTGTAGATCAAAAGCTATAGGCTTCCGAAGTCGGACTAGCGGATTTGCCGAACCTTTCCCCGGAGTGCAGCCGTGGCAGAATTATGTGGTCCGCAAAATTCTGCTGAGGTCCGCGAAATTCAAAGCTCCAGAACCATACCTGAGTTCCGAAAATGCCCAGACTCGCTCAAAACTCACCCTGAAACACACTCGAGGCCTCCGGAACCTCAACCAAAGGTACCATCAAGTCCTAAAATAACATACAAACTCAATCGAGCTCTCGAATCACATCAAACAATAACAAAAACATGAATCGCACACCAATTCAAGCTTAATGGACTTGAAACCTCAAACTTCCACAACCGATGCCGAAACCTATCAAACCTCGTCGAATAACCTCAAATTTTGCACACGCGTCACAAATGACACTATGAATCTAATCCAACTCCCGGAATTCCATTCCGACTCTGATGTCAAATTTTTCACCGCCGACCGGAAATCACCAAATTTCCAATTTTGCCAATTTAAGCCTAATTCTATCACAGACCTCCAAATTATATTCCGGACATGCTCCTAAGTACAAAATCACCTAACGGAGCTATCCGAACCAAAAAAATCCCAATTCGAGATCGTTTACTCATAAGTCAACATCCGATTGACTTTTATAACTTAACCTTCTAAATGAGAGACTAAGTGTCTCATTCCACTTCGAAACTACTTCGGACCCGAACCTACCAACCCGATACAACAAAACATAGCTGAACAATTCATAAAGAAGCAGAAATGGGGGAAACAAGGCTATAACTCTCGAAATGACCGGCCGGGTCGTTACATCCGGTCACTTAAAAATTCTCGAAGGTGCCCTTCATTGAGTAAACGGGCTACCTCCTATCTCAACTTCCTGGAGTCTTTGGTTCTATGGCCATGGGTGCTATGATATTTGCATATTTTATTGGGATTCCTCTGGGCTGGATCAGACTGCAGAGGTCGAGGCCACTTAGTATCTTTGATGCATCCGATAGCTGACACGATGGCGGATGCATCGATGTTGAAGTTATATTCTGATAACTGTGGTGCTTCCTTAGGTCCGATATGCCTGTCGAACCCATTCTTGTTCATCAGCCTTCGAGACCCTTGGCCTCGATCACTTCTTCTTTTGCCTCGTACGGAGTTACATATAGGTTCGCTACCCCTACGATCTCCGTTATACGGCCGATATCAATCCCTATTCGATCTTGGTTCTCGGTCGACGTCCCTTTTAATAGCGGAACTAGAACCCAACTGGTCATTTTCAACTCTGATCTTCAATTGATATTGATTGTGCACATCGGCCCAGGTAACAGCCGGGTACTCGACCAAATTCTGCTTCAACTGTCGTGAAGCCATCGAGCTTCATTCGTTTAGTCTTTGAGTGAAAGCTTGTACAACCCAATCGTCCGTGACCGGTGGTAGATCCATTCGTTCCAATTGAAAACGAGAAATGAACTCTCTTAGCATCTCGTTATCTTTTTGCTTTACCTTGAAAAAGTCTGACTTCCTGGTCTCGACCTTTATGGCTCCGGCGTGTGCTTTTACGAAAGAATCTGCAAGCATAGCAAAACAATCGATGGAGTTAGGCAGTAAATTATGATACCATATCATTTCCCCCTTTGACAGGGTTTCCCCGAACTTCTTAAATAGTACGGATTCGATCTCGTCGTCTTCTAGATCGTTCCCTTGAATGACACATGTGTAAGAGGTGACATATTCGTTGGGATCGGTCATTCCATTATATTTAGGAATTTCGGGCATGCGAAACTTCTCGGGGATCGGTTTAGGAGTAGCGCTCGGGGGGAAAGGCTTTTGTATGAATTTTTTGGAATCCAAGCCCTTCAATACCGGTGGTGCCCCCGGGATCTGATCAACTCTGGAGTTATAAGTTTCTACTTTTTTGCCATTTGCTTCAATCCTCTTTTCTCCTAACTCAATTCGTTTTGTCAATTCCTCTAACATCTTAATAATTTCGGGATTAGTTCCCGATTCTTGTTCATTTGATCTTACTATAACTAGCCCCGTTTAGTGGGTGATTTCTCGGGATGGACCAGGCTCGGCCTTGATCGGTTGCCTAGGTTTGGCTCTGCAACTGAGCTATTGCTACCTGTTGAGCTTGTAACATTTCGAAGATCATACACAGACCGATCCCGTCTTCTCCAATATTTTGGGTATTTCGAACAGCATGTCAATTTCCACCATGGATGCTATTTTCGGGATCGAAACATTGGTTCGCCTCGATGGCCACATGTGAATTGACGTCGATTGGATCTGCAACCCGAGTTCCAATAGGATCGACGAGTGGCCTTTCATACCCGGTTGTCAGGTTGTTGTTCTCATCTTGAAGGCCAGCTTCGTTGTCATTAGGTAGGGCCATTGATTGAGAGTTCGTTGTTTTTAACCTGAAATCAAAGACACTTCGAAGAACAAGTGTAAAATAGTATATTTTGCAAAGATTTGTACCAAATAACCACTATTATCCTTAGCCCCACGGTGGGCGCCAAACTGTTTACCCAAAAAATAGATAGAGTTAAATTTATATGTAGTTCTAAGAATACGTGATATAACTTGGTACAAATCGAAAAAATAAGTAGAGAGATATATCGAATATTAACTGTAAAAAAGAAATGAAATACAAACCAAATTGAGTAGAGAATGATTTATAAACGAGCAAGATGAATCAATGTCCAAAGCCCAAAAAAGATAATCGAAGGGCATTACATTGTAACAATATGTATCAAAATTTGTTATAAATGAAGTTTTTTCCTGATCTTCGGGGTTCATCTTAATTTGGTTGTACCCGGAATAAGCATCAAGGAAACTTATCAACTCGTGCCCGGCCATGGCATCAATCATTTGATCGATATTTGGCAATGGGAACGAGTCTTTCGGGCACTCCTTGTTAAGCTCTTTATAGTCTACGCACATGCGAAATTTATTTTTCTTCTTAGGAACTACTACTACATAGGCTATCCAGTCCGGATATCTTACCTCTCGGACTGAACCGATTTTAAGTAAGTAGGTTACCTCTTCTTTGACAAATGTATTCCAAGCCTCGGCAATAGGGAGTTTCTTCTACCTTACCGGAGGTATGCTGGGATCCAAACTCAGCTTGTGCACAGCTATTTGCGTCAGGATACCTGTCATATCCTCGTGCGACCATGCAAAACAATCAGCATTAAGTTTAAGGAATTCAATAAAACCAAACCTGAGTACGGGGTGTAGTCCTGTCCCCAAATGAAATTTTCTTTCTAGGAATTCTTCGAACAATGCCACTTGCTCCTATTCCTCCGCGGTGGACTTCATTGCGTCCGTCTCTTCCGGAACTTGGAAATATCTCGGCACCCGATATTGTTTTGACGACTCTGCTCCTGGGCTAACTCCTTCTAACTCGGGAAAAGGCGTCGGTTCCTGTAATTGCTATGTCGTGTGCTCCTTCCCTTTGCTGCTGGAAACTGAGATTGCATTCATCTCCTTTGTTGTCGATTGATCACCTCGTATCTGCTTGATCCCTTCGTGTGTTGGAAACTTCAGCAATTGGTGATATGTTGAAGGTACAGCTTTCATCTCGTGTAACCATGGCCTTCCGAGGATAATGTTGTACCCCATGTCGCCATCTACTACTTCAAAGAGAGTTGTTTTCATTACTCCTTCAGCGTTTATGAGCAGCAAAATCTCTTCCCGGGTTGTCACACTTGCAAGGTTGAAACCAGCAAGGAGCTTTATTGCCGGAATAATACTTCCGGTGAGTTTAGTTTGCTCCAATACTCTCCATTGTATGATATTAGCCGAACTTCCTAGATCCACTAGACAACGTCTGATCTTATAATCTAACACATTTAAAGAGATTACCAGTGTGTCGTTGTCTGGTAATAGCAATTTGTCTGCGTCTTCCTCCGTGAAAGTGATATCGTCTTCTTGGAGTCTTTTACTGTGAGTTATCGATACTTTCATCTTCTTTGCTGCCGAAAGGGTGACCTTGTTAATCTCATTCCCCCCGAAGATCATATTGATCATTTGGCGTGGGGGTTCTTCTCCTGCTTTCGGAAGTTCAGCGTTATCTTTATTATGACCATAATTATTCTTGGCTCGGTCACTCAAGAATTTTCTGTAGTGTCCATTCTTCAATGATGTTACCACCTCCTGTCGGAGGTGTTGGCAGTCCCATGTCTGGTGACTGTTCATCCCATGATACTCACACCATAAGTTGAGATCTCTCTGGCTGGAATCGGATCTCATAGCTCTCAGGATTCGTGCATCTTTAATGTTTCTCATGGCTGACACCATATCAGTTATCAGTGTAATAATCTTTGAAATGTGAGAGTCTATTAATGTCTGAATCTTCAATGTTTTATGGCCTTACAGGAATGATAGCCACTCTCTATATAGTGAAGGAATCCTACTTTGGATATAATTAAAAATACATAGTGGAGATCCCATTATAGATTAGTTAATTAGCTTTTTCTTAATTTTCGCCGAGATTCTCTCCCTTGGTACGGCTACAACGGCTCTTTGTCTCTTAGCTCGATCTTGGTCGGTTTTGGTTGGTCGATCTCTGGATCTCGAGCTCGATATTGGCTCGAGCTCGGTATTGATTCGAGCTCGATGTTGACTTCGAGTTCGGTATTGATCGGTCCCTGAATCTTGAGCTCGATAACATGGTTTCAGATCTCATCTCGATATTATGATAACGACCCTCGGTCCATCATGTTCCAATCTCGACTAAATACATGCAGGGCAAAACCGGTTTTGACCGTATACACATATATTATAACATAACATGAAAATTGGTTCCGGAAAGAGTTTGGCTTTTATATTGAAGTGTTGTTATATATGGATGCTGTTATAGACAGATCTGACTGTATTATTGAGCTGACGATTTCTTTCAGTCCTTATTATGCTGAGGGTCAAAAGACCCTTAGTGGGAACGGGCATAAGAATTGTAAAATTCCGAAAAAAGTGAAAAAAATTTCAAGTGAAAATACTATTTGAAAATTAGAGTTGTGTTTTGATATAAATATAATTTTGGTCATTTTTGAATTTTTGTGAGTGATTTGAATGTCGAAAAATTTCAAAATTCATCTTCACGTAAAAATAAAAAATTTTATGGCCAAACACTGATTTCGGAAAAAAATTAAAAAAAATTTCATGGCTAAACGGGCTCTTACACATTCAGCATCAGCCAAGATTTTCCATCCACCATTGGCCCTATAACTAGATAGGACCACGAGACAGCAACCATATGAACAGGCTCCTTAATTCTTATAGCTCAAATCGTCAACATTTTGTCTGTCCGAGTTCACTGTCAGACAGTGACGGATCTAATTATATATTTGCTGGTTCCACACAACTTATTGTTTCAAGATCAAATTTTATAAATCTGTGACAAATAAATATTGATACAGTTAAATATACATTTCGTACTATTCACTAAAATTAGAGATTAGAACAACATTTAAATATTGAATCTGGCACGGCTGAACAATCCATTTCTAGGCTATGCTTTTTCGTCCGTTCATTTGTTTGTTTGTAGCACGGATATCTTAAGCTGTCAACATGCTTGAGCAAGACAGGAATGGAGTTTTCTTATGAAAAAGGATTAAAATATAATATCAGCCGTCGACATACTTGAGCAAGAAATTAATTAGAAGAATGTATTTTCTTAGTATCTTCTCTTCTTAATTATTCTTTCAAGATACTCACTTTAGTTTGTCGGTACAACAAGTATAAGTGAGCAAGTTTATGTGGCTGGCCTTTTACTTGAAGAAAATAGTCGCATCAACATCGACCTGTCAACGAGAAGATTTCTGGAATCATTTTATTGCCATCTTTGTCCATTGGCTATATTGCTTGAATAGAAGAAATTGCAAATGTGTCTCTCTCATTACATTTTGGAGTATGCAGGAGACCACCCTTTTTTTTTTTTTTTTAATAAACGCCAAAGAAGACCATTTAATTAGACAATAAAGACTATATAACAATAGAATTCTTGTTATTTGTTTGTTTAAATCAAATCTTTTCCGTTTGATTTGTATAACTTTAATGTTTCATTTATTTGACCCCTCGAGCCCAAAGGTGCATTCAGAGGTGAAAATTTAATTTGAAGCTTGTGAGTTCGAGATTCTAGATCTTTTAAGTTACTGAGTTTTAAATTAATAATTTATACATATTTAATAATTTTTTAAAGATAAATATATGGTTTGAATCAAAACTACTGAGTTCGGTCGAACCCGTAACTTCTACTTTCCCTCCGCCCCGGATGCATTTGAAAGGTCTAGAGGGACCCTTATGTACGGTAGTACTTGTACTATTTAGCTGGTGGTTATCCATCCCAATCACACAGGAGGATTTTCAATATCACCAATATTGGCCATAGCATTAAAAATCAACAATTTTATATGCGGAGTTTAAATTTTTATTTCTTTTATTGGTGGTGTCTGATCAGCTTATTCTATTGAGTGCATGTATCCTCAGAAAATTTAGACTTAGCCGGATGAGAAAGATTTACCTAACTATACTTCTGTTCCTCAACCAAAGTTCGAACTTTGGTAGTATCTCATGGTTTTCATATTCCAACTTAAAGCAGTTTCTCTTTTGTTGTTGGACATACTTGGACAAGGCAGAATGAAATGGATATATACTCCATTTCTTACAAAAGAGGAGATGTAATAAATATCTTCAACATTTTGGTTTCAGAATTAGTATTTTAAGACTCGTTTTGTTTTAAATTATATAAATATTGTTGTATTTAATAAAATAAAGTTATGATTTTGTAAGACCAACTCTTATATATAAATGTATACGGGTAAAACCGAGCTCGATGCTCGATCGAGCATGTGGAACAATAGACCAGGTTCGACACATCTGCAGTAGATCGAAGTTACACATGAAATCGAGCGTGATATCGAGGTTCGAAATTCGACAAGACCATCAGATTTGCCCTCAAGTTTACCGAAGCCATGACCGATCCTGCTTCTAACGACTTCGAGGAAAAACTTCGTCAATTCATCCGACAAGGATCCGTGATTCTCTCCATTAATCAATCATTATGGCAGAAATCACGAAATTAAGTCAAAAAAGGAGCCAACGGTCTACATAGTTTCTTACAAAATAATGTCTTAAAAGCTTCATCTCCCTCAATATAAAAAGGGAACCGAGTAATTCATGGCAACACATTGTAACATACTTAAGAGTACACGATACCATTTTTTCCAGCTTTGTTTATATTATTCTGGCTTCAATAATATCACATCTAAATTCAAAGAAAATTAACCTTGGGAGGCTTAAGTTGTTCAATCTGCATGGTTTGTATTTATTTTTTTAGTTATTCTTCCATATTAAATTTGATTTCTCGCTTTGTATCAACGTAGATCACGTATCCTTAAAACCACGTATAAATTTAATTGTTATCCGATTTTTGGTTAAACAGTTTGGCTCTCACCGTGGGGCTAAGGATAATAGTGATTATTTGGTACACATATTCATAATACACACTACTTTACACTTGCTTTTTGAAGTATCTTTGATTTCAGGCCGAAAAATGGCAAACTCTCAACTGGCACCTCTACATATTGACAACGAGGCTTGTCATCAAGGTTAGAATAACAACATGGCGCCCGTTAATGTAGGGCCACCCGCTGATATCGTTGGGATTCAGACTGCAGATCCAATCGATGCAAACTTGCGGACCGACCCTGAAAATAGCATCCGTGGTGGAGCCCGATCTGCAGCTCGAAACACACAAAATATTGAAGAAGACGGGATTAGTCTACGCATGATCTTCGAAATGCTACTTGATCAATAGGTGGCGATAGCTTAGTTGCAAAGCCGAACCCAAGAACCGAGCAGGGTTGAACCCGGTCCACCCCAAGAAGTCACCCGCCGAACGGAACCAACCGTGGTAAGGTCGAATGAACAAGAATCGGGGACTGACCCCGAAATTATAAAAATATTCGAGGAGCTGACAAAGCGGATAGAGTCAGGGGAAAAGAGGATTGAAGCGAACGATAAAAGGGTCAAAACCTATAATTCCAGGGTAGATCAAATCCTAGGAGCACCCCCGATATTGAAGGGACTGGATTCCAAGAAGTTCGTGCAAAAACCTTTTCCCCCAAGCGCTGCCCCAAAACCAATCCCCAAGAAATTTCGTATGCCCGAAATACCTAAGTATAATAGAATGACCGATCCGAATGAGTACGTGACCTCTTATACATGTGCCATCAAAAGACTTAGAAGATGACGAAATCGAATTTGTTTTGCTGAAAACATTTGAGGAGACCCTGTCAAAGGGAGCCATGATATGGTATCACAACTTACCTCATAATTCTATTGACTCATTTGCTATGCTTTCAGACTCTTTCGTAAAAGCACATGCCAGTGTCATCAAGGTCGAAACCAGGAAATTGGACCATTTCAAAGTCAAACAGAAGGAGAACGAGATGCTCAGAGAGTTCGTGTCCCGCTTTCAAATGGAACAAATGGATTTGCTGCCGGTCGCTGATGATTGGGTTGTTCAGGCTTTCACTCAAGGACTCAATATTTGAAGCTCGATGGCTTCACAGCAATTAAAGCAAAGCCTGATAGAATACCCTGCCGTTATCTGGACCGATGTACACAATCGGTATCAATCGAAAATCAGAGTCGAAGATGATCAACTCAAGGCACCTTCGAAGTCTATATATCCCGCCAGGACTCTCGATAGACCCAAGAGGGACATTGATCGTGAACCAGAAATAACCCCTCATAGATTAAGCATTGACCCGAAAATTAGTCCGGTGAAGCAGAAGAGGAGGCCCCAGTTCGAGGTCAAACATGCTTTCATCAAGGACGAGGTATCTAAACTCCTCAAAATAGGGTCCATTCGAGAGTTTAAATACCCGGATTGGTTAGCAAACGTAATAGTAGTCCCTAAAAAAGGGAATAAACTAAGAATGTGTGTAGATTACAAAGATTTGAATAAGGCATGCCCCAAAGACTCTTTTTCTTTGCCCAACATCGATCATATGATCGAAGCCACGACCGGCCATGAAATCCTCAGTTTTCTCGATGCCTATTCTGGGTACAACCAGATACGAATGGACCCGTGTGATTAGGAAAAAACATCCTTCATCACTAAAAACGGCACATACTTTTATAATGTAATGTCGTTTGGACTAAAAAAATGCCGGTTTCACATACCAACGCCTAGTAAATAGGATGTTCGAAGAATAAATAGGAAAATTGATGGAAGTTTACATTGACGATATGTTGGTTAAATCCCTGCGAGTAGAGGAGCATTTAAAGAATTTGCAGGAAACCTTCAGTACATTGAAGAAGTACAATATGAAGCTGAATCCAAAAAAATGCGCATGTAGAGTCGGGTCAGGTAAATTTCTCAGGTTCATGGTATCCAACTAAGGAATTGAGATCAACCCTGACAGTATCAAAGCTATCGAATATATCACGGTAGTGGACAATGTGAAGGTCGTGCAAAGACTAACCGGGCTCATCGCCTCCCTGGGGCGATTCATCTCGAGGTCCTCCGATAAGAGTCATCAATTTTTCTCGTTGCTGAAAAAGAAAAACAACTTCACATGGACCCTGGAATGCACACTGTCCTTGGAAGAACTTAAGCGATATTTATCAAGATCGTTGATTCATACCTCGAGGGAAGACGAGCCGTTATACTTGTATTTGGGAATATTTGAGATAGCGGTAAGTTGAGTCCTAGTTCGAAAAGAACAAGGTAGGCAATTTCCGATTTTATTATGTTAGCCGGACCTTGGGTGTGGACGAAACTAGATACCCCCACTTAGAGAAATTGGCACTCGCTTTGCTAAGTGCCTCTAGAAAGCTAAAACCATACTTCCAATGTCACCCCATATGTGTCATGACTACTTATCCGTTAAGGAACGTCATACATAAACCCGAACTCTCGGGTCGATTGGCCAAATGGGCCGTGGAAGTAAGTAGGTACGATATTGAATATTGATCTCGGACCGCCATTAAGTCCCAAATATTGGCAGACTTCATGGCCGACTTTACACCGGACCTGATACCTGAGGACGAAAGAGAGTTATTGGTTAACTTAGGGACATCTTCGGGAATCTGGACCCTCTTTACAGATGGGGCCTCGAACGCCAAAGGGTCCGAACTTGGTATCATACTAAAGCTATCAATAGATAATATAATTAGACAATCTATTAAGACTGTGAAATTGACTAACAACGAGGCCGAATATGAGGCCATGATTGCAGGCCTTGAATTAGTCAAAACCATGGGAGCAGAGGTGATCAAAGCCAAGTGCGACTTCCTCCTTGTGGTAAACCAAGTTAACGGAACATTCGAGGTCAGAGAAGAACGAATGCAGAGATACTTAGACAAGTTACAAGTGACATTACAACGGATCAAAGAATTGACTTCGCAACACGTACATCGGGATCAAAACAGCGAAGCCGATGCCCTCGCTAACTTGGGATCATCGGTCGAAGATAAGGAGTTCAATTAAGGAGAAGTTGTGCAGCTTATGAGATCGGTAGTGGAATAAGGCCATGCCGAGATCAACTCGACGATCCTAACTTAGGACTGGAGGAAAAAGTACGTGGAGTATCTCGGGATAGAAAATTTGCCATCAGACATGAAAGAATCGAGGGCACTGCGTAGAAAAGCAACCCGATTTAGCCTGGCTGGAGATGGAACCTTGTTCAGAAGAACATTCGATGGTCCACTTGAAAAATGTCTAGGACCATGGAAATCATTCAGGCGCCGAATCACTGGTTCGAAAAATAATCAGAGTCGGTTATTACTGGATCGACATGGAAAAAGATGCAAATGAATTCGTTCGAAAATGCGATGAATGACAAAGGCACGCTCCAATGATCCATCGACCTGGGGAGCCGCTGTATTCGGTTTTGTCACCATGGCCTTTCATAAAATGGGGTATGGACATCATCGACCCTCTCCCTCAGGCACCCGATAAAGCTCAATTTATTTTATTTATGACTGATTATTTTTCTAAATGGGTGAAAGTACAGGCGTATGAAAAGGTCATAGAAAAATAAGTCATCGATTTCATCTGGGACCACATCGTATGTCGATTCAGAATACCAGCCGAGATTGTGTGCGACAATGGGAAACAGTTTATTGGCAGCAAAGTAAGCAAGTTTCTCAAAGACCATAAGATCAAAAGAATCTTATCCACTCCTTACCACCCTAGTGGGAATGGACAAGCAGAATCCACCAATAAAATCATAATCCAAAACCTCAGAAAGAGGTTGATCGACGCTAAAGGAAAATGGAAGGAGATGCTACCTGAAGTCCTATGGGCATACCGCACAACCTCGAAATCCAGTACCGGGGCCACCCCATTCTCTTTGGTTTATGGCACCGAAGCTTTAATACCGGTCGAGGTCGGGGAGCCAAGCATTAGATTCCGACATGCAACAAGGGAATCAAATGATGAGGCTATGAGTGCGAGCTTGGAACTATTAGATGAAAGGCGCGAAGCCGCCCTTATCCGTTTGACCATCCAAAAGCAGCAGATTGAGAGATATTATAATCGAAGGGCCATCCTTCGATATTTCAATACTGGGGACTTAGTATTAAGAAAAGTTACACTGAACACCCGAAACCCGAACGAAGGGAAATTGGGGCCGAACTGGGAAGGACCGTACCAAATTATCGAGATCACCAGAAAAGGATCCTACAAGCTCGGAACAATGAACGGAGAGCAATTACCAAACAACTGGAATATATCTCACTTAAAACGATATTATTACTAAGGTACGACCCCAATTCTTTCTCTATTTTTATTTTTTACATATCAAATTTACACTTGCACACAACTTACAAAGTATGATACGCGATCCTAGATCTAAAAGCACGTGTTGCATTATTTTTCCCTATAAACAGTTTTGTCCCAAATGGGTTTTCCGGCAAGGGTTTTAACGAGGCAACAAGTAAATCGTGCTAACTTAGAATCAAAGGCCGATCCTTGAGGATGTCGAAATTAACATGGCATTTCAACTTCGAGGAAAAAAGGCCTCGATCAACACAATTTATTGTAAGGGCCAAACGGTCAAATGAACCGTGCCCGCTTAAGTTCAATAATGGGGTTTGGCATTAGGGCGACAACTGCAGTACATAACATCAATGAGAAATCAACTGAATGAAAAGTAATAAAAGAATACCGAAGGCAGAGCTAAACTTACGTTTCATGTTCCATTTCTCGGGAAATGGCATAGCCGCATCCAGTATTAAGTTCGAGGTCCTCACTCGAACAAATCGACCTAGCCAGCCCCTGTCTCAATCCTCGTCGGTACTCGAAAATAAGGTCTTGGTGGCTTGGTGTGCGAGCTTAATTAACCCTCTTAGGCAAAGTCGAGGGCTGTACAGGCGCATGAGATGGTTGATGGTGAATGGGCATCCCTTGTCCTTTCTCACAAAGAATCAAAGCAGAATAGCGATCCTCCATAATGAAGGATGTATCTACCCGAGCGTCACATCATACCTTTTGTAAAAAGCTATGATAACCGGGTCTAGAGGACCCAACGTGAAAGGATAAGTGTAAATGCTTAAGAAACCCTCAACGTGGGTGGTAATTGATTCTTCAGAGGTAGGAACCACTATGAGTTTGTCTACCCAGTTGCAGTCCTCTTTGACCTTTTCGAGGATGCTCTTC
Organism: Nicotiana tabacum; assembly: GCF_000715075.1. Classification (NCBI taxonomy): domain Eukaryota; kingdom Viridiplantae; phylum Streptophyta; class Magnoliopsida; order Solanales; family Solanaceae; genus Nicotiana; species Nicotiana tabacum. Next base: position 75,059,615 of record NC_134083.1, read on the forward strand.
GTGATCGTACATATGTACCTCGAGACCGGTTTGCATTGACCCGGTACCATGGGCGTATTCTCAACTTTGAAATCGGCCACAGTAGGGCACCCAGTAGGGATGTACGATCTCAGAGAGGGTTCCTCAGTAGCAGCGTGAGGAGCGTTTTCAGAAGGTTTTGAAGAAGAAGGTGTTTCTTTTTTAGGAACAGACTCTGAAGTTTTTGCCATTTTTATAAAATATGAAGAAAAAAAGACTGTTGAAAAGGGGAAGCTTTGAGGTTGGCAATGAGAAAACCAGAAGATGAAGAAGATGAAGTTCTTAGAACGAAAGAAGGATATGAGCGTAAAAGTTCTAACAAACGGATTAAAGGGTATTTATAGGTTCCTCAAGCGGCGTCTCATCTCCCGAGGTAGCCGACCGTCAACTGACATACATTTAATGCCTCGAAGACCGGACTGACGGGACATTTTCACTATTCTTATCACCTACGTCATATATCCATCGTCATCGTCATAGTTTATCAGAGTAAGGACCGAAGGTTCATATCATTTTTTATTGATTACTCTCCAAAAAAATAAGGGGACTATCTGTATATGGGTAAAACCGAGCTCGATGCTTGATCGAGCATGTGGAACAATAGACCAGGTTCGACACATCTGCAATAGATGAAAGTTACACATGAAACCGAGCCCGATATCGAGGTTTGAAGTTCGACAAAGACCTGCAGACTTGCCCTCGAGTTTACTAAAGGTGCGACCGATCCTGCTTCTAACGACTTCGAGGAAAAGTTTCGCCAACTCATTCGACAAGGATCCATGATTCTCGCCATTAATCAATCATGATGGAAAAAATCACAAAATTAAGTCAAAAAAGAGCCAACGGTCTACACAATTTCTTATAAAATAATGGTTTAAAAGCTTCATCTCCCTCAATATATAAAGGCAACCGAGTAATTCATGGTAACATATTGTAACATACTTAATAGTACAAGATACCATTTTTTTAGCTTTGTTCATATTATTCTGGTTTTAATAATATCACATCTAAATTCGAAGGAAATTAACCTTGGAAGGTTTAAGTTGTTCAATATGCATGGTTTGTATTTGTTTTTCTAGTTATTCTTCCATATTAAATTTGATTTCTTGCTTTGTATCAAATTAGATCACGCATCCTTAAAACCACGTATAAATTCAATTGTTATCCGATTTTTGGGTAAACAATAAATATAAGGAATACAGACAAGGCAGAGTCTGGAAAAAGCATAATAAATAGTTTCCTTGTCAATAAACAAGTAATTTTCTACCTTTTGAATTCTGATGAAAATTCTATGTACGAATTTCCCAGCTTTTGCCATCTTTACTATCATACCTAGAACCGGGACGAAGCTATATATAACATTCGGTACATTTTTTTTAACTATGATTTGGAACGAACTCAACAGTTTTTGCTTTGATCCTTCATTTATATTAGAAAATTCATTAAATATTATGCATAAATATTTAATTATAAATTCAATAAATAAAACGAGCTATGAATTTTAAAACTCATAAATTTCAAAACCTGAATCCGCCTCTGAATGAAACTGGGGAAGAGTATATAAGTAGAGCTACATTGGACAACTGTCCACATTTTGATAGTCAAATGAAAGCATAATGATATTCTTCTCAATCAGTGGAAGAGCCACATTCAATCAAGGGGTGTTAATCGACACCCCTTCGCCGGAAAATGATATTGTATTGGTAGATACATTTTTCTGTTTTATGTATATTTACTACGTTGACTCCTCTAAATTTTTTAGTGTATTCATATTTTTATATTTTGATATCCTTTGGTGAAAATTCTGACTCTGCCATTGTTCACAATGATGCTTCTCATTTTCATGCTCTTTATCAAATATGTTACTCCACTTTGTGTCCTCTTTATTGTGATGACCCGATAGGTCACTTTGAGTTTTAGCCTTCATTTCTGTATTCTGAGATCTCGAATAGCTTTGTTTAGCCTTTCTCGATTTGTATGTGCAGTCCTTGTCTTTTCCCAAATTTTTTATGTGAAAAATTAATGAAAATGTGAAATTTAACCTTAAGAAAATGAATTGAGTTGACTACGGTCAATACTTTATGTAAACAGCCTCGAATTAGTGTTTTGACGGTCCCGGTGAATCTATATCGTGATTTGAGACTTGGGAGTATATCCAAAATCGAATTCGGAAGTCCTTAACTTGATTTAACGTAATTTGTTGAAAATTAGTAATTTGAAGGCTAAAAGAATTCCTAAGTTTGACCTTAGGTTGACTTTGTTGCTACCGGGTTCAGATTTCGGTTTCGGAACTTGGTATAAGTTCATTTCACTATTTATGACTTGTCTGCAATATTTGGTGCAAAACGGAGTTGATTTGAGAAAAACGGGATTTAACTTATTTCTTACAAACTCTCAACCCTAAATACCCTAGAGGTGATTTTCTAAGAGGCTTTTCTTCCCAAAAATATTGGTAAGCAACTTTAATCCATTTCTTTTCAATTACTCATTACTTTCCAAATATTTTCAACATTAAATCTAGGATTTTCATGGTTGAAATTAGGGATTTGGGTAAAAATTTGGGATTTTGTAAAATTGAGATTTAAATATCAAATTGAGGTCGGATTTCGAAACTAATCACATAATCGAGCTCGTGGGTGAATGGTTAATTGAGTTTTAGTCTGAATCTCGAGTTTTGACCAAGCGAGCCTGGGATTGACTTTTGTTAACTTTTTGAAAAAAGTGTAAAGATCCTTGCTTTATCTATTGTAATATATTTCCCTAGCATTGTTTGATAATATTGAGTCGATTTTGGTTAGATTCGATTAGTTTGGAGGCGGATTTTAGAGGAAAAGCCCCGGTAGAGCTTTGATTTAATTGCGAAGCGAGGTAAGTGTTGGGTCTAACCTTGATTTCAGGGAATTAGGAGCCCTTGAACTATATGTTATGTGAATTACGTGTGTAACAGTGTATATGCGAGGTGACGAGTGTATATACGCCGTCAAAATGATTGTTTCCATGCTTTCCCGTATTTCATTAATTATCTTATTCTATATCTTAACTGTTACATACTTTAAATTGCTTTCTATGTCGTAATTTGCTACTTGTCATTTACTTACTCTTGTATTGGAATTTTTGTTTCTTCCTTGATTCCATCATTAATTGCTACTTACCTTAATTGTCTTATTTGTACACTTTAAATGTCATATATTTGGCTTGTCTTGTTGCTTTGTATTAATTATAGCATTCCTTGATTTGGTATGGGGTTACTTTATTGCTTTGCTTCATATTCATTAATCATAGAGATTCTTGTGAATTGAGTGTTGGATTGATTACATTTATTGAATTTGTTTATGAATTGGGTTGCACGCCGCAACGGTTGTGATATGGTGGAATAAGGGAGGATTTGATATTGATATGGTGGGATCGGGTTGCATGCCGCAACAGATTTTACATGTGATTTTGATATTTATATGGTGAAATAAGGGAGGATTATGATATTGATTATGATTATATGGTGGAATCGGGTTACGCGCCGCAACGAATTTTATATGTTACGCTTGATATTGATTTGGTGAGATAAGGGAGGATTGTGTTATACAGCGGGATCGGGTTGAGAGCCGCAACAGATTGTGTATTTTGTATTCATCGTTGTTATTGTGTTGATTTCCAGTGTTGCTACATGAAATTATGAGATCGGTTATTTTGGGTTCCCTAATTATTATTATTATTATTATTATTATTATTATTATTATTATTATTATTATTATTATTATTATTATTATTATTATTATTATTATTATTATTATTATTATTATTATTATTATTATTATTATTATTATTATTATTATTATTATTATTATTATTATTATTATTATTATTATTATTATTATTATTATTATTATTATTATTATTATTATTATTATTATTATTATTATTATTATTATTATTATTATTATTATTATTATTATTATTATTATTATTATTATTATTATTATTATTATTATTATTATTATTATTATTATTATTATTATTATTATTATTATTATTATTATTATTATTATTATTATTATTATTATTATTATTATTATTATTATTATTATTATTATTATTATTATTATTATTATTATTATTATTATTATTATTATTATTATTATTATTATTATTATTATTATTATTATTATTATTATTATTATTGGCGGTCAGTAGATTACTCGGATCCGGTGCCTGATGGAGACTTGAGGTACATCTGCATGGCGTTCGCAGCCCTGAAGTCCCCTTCTACATCACTCTAGATGTTTACTTTATTTCAGACAATTATGCTTTCATTCAGACTTTTATTTATAGTACTCTAGTCGCTCGTGTACTTGTGACACCAGTTCTGGAATTGTATCTGGATATCGCTGTTATTTTAGTTTACTCACTCTTTTTTAATTTATTCAGTTTCTTGGTTATCATTTAATTTGAATTGTTAAAAAATTGCTAAAAACTATTTCTAACGTTGGCGTGCCTAGCAAGTGAAATGTTAAGTGTCATCAAGATCCCAAAGGTAAAAATTTCGGATCGTGACATTTATGTTGTTTCCGTATTTTGCAATGAAACGTAACTGTTTGGTCTAACCTTAGCTTGAGGGATTAGGAGTTAAGTCCTATTTTCTATGTGGTAATTGTTGAGTACTATGTAAAGGATATATATATATATATATATATATATATATATATATATATATATATATATATATATATAAAAGAGGGAAAAAAGTACTGACTTGGCACCTCTCTTTGTTTTGGAAAGGTATTTATCTACTTTGTCAATATTTTGGCCTTTTCCTACCAATTTCCTAAAAAATCAGAGGGTAAAAAAATGTAAATAAACGGTTGGCTACACCAAAAGACATAACGGATGTAACCCCGAAGGAATGTAACGTATGAGTTATGTCTCTATTCAAACTATAAGTGGTGTTGTGTAAATATGAGATTGAGGCAACTGTGAGTATGACATGAAAGTTTTTAGAGGAGTTACTTTCCTTTCAAAGGGTTACGTATTCCCAAGGTGGAGGTTTCTTTCTCTTAACCTCCTAGATTCTTTCTCATTTTCATTAACTCACTCACCAAAACATATGCTTTCATTTTTGTTGATTGTTTTCTTGATCATGTTAAATTATCAACTTTGTTCTCTAAAAATAATAAAGTGAGGCGGCTATGGCAGTTATTACCTTACTTTGTGTTTATGGTATTTAACCTTTTTGATTTTCTATGTTTTCAGATGCCCTTCACGGAGGTTCAAGGCTAACTAATCTGTGGTGTGTTCATATTTCCTTTTATTGTCCTTTTTCTTAGTAACTTCTCCTTCTTTCATTTATAAAATAGCATTTTTTTTGGTAAATCTTTTAGCTACGGCACAAGGATTAATATATATTTAGTTTACTTATAACAACAAAAAAATCAGTCCATCCATCTATCTATATATGAATAATTGTGGATTCTTCCATTTATATGGTAAGTCTCATTGATCACGAATTGATTTTATCTTTTCCATAACTTTTTCCCCTTTTTTTCCTCTCAAGTTTTTGTCATTTCAATTTATGTTACTGTTTACCCGAAAAATGGATAGAGTTAAATTTGTATGTAGTTCTAAGGATACGTGGTATAACTTGACATGAATCGTAAAGGAAAATAAAAATATCAAATATTGACTGTAAAGGATGAAAAATAAGCAAAGTTGAAAAGAGGATGATTTATGAACAAGCAAGATAAAATGATGTATGAAGCTCCAAAGGATAATCTTCCAATATAGGAATGTATCAATAGTATTTTAGTTACAGTGTATGAATCACTTGATGGATCCCTTTTACAGGAATAATAGCCATCCCTCTTATAGTGGAGGGATCCTACTTTAGATATAATTAAAAATACATAGTGGAAAATCCATGATAAATCAGCTTTTCCCTAGTTTCCGTCGAGATTCCCTTTCTTAGTGCGGCTGTAACGACTCTTGTCTATGAGCTCGATATTGACCCGAGCTCGATTTTGACTCGAGCTCGATTTTGACTCGGGGCCCGGTATTAATTCGGGCTCAGTATTGGTCGGTCTTTGACTCTTAAGCTCGATAACATCGCTTCGCATCATAGTTCGATTTTGGCTTCGAGCTCGATAATGACTTCGAGCTCGGAATTGATCGGCCCCTGAAACTCGAAGCTCGATAACCTGGCTTCGGATCTCATCCCGATATTATGAAGACGCTCTTCGGTCCATTATGTTTCCATCTCGACCAGTCGTTCGAAGGTCGAACTCGATTTTGACCGTATACAGATAGTCCCCTCGTTTCTCGGGAAGGATATAGCGAGAAACGACATAATTTTCCAACAGTACGATTAGATATATACTGACGTTTGCATTGAGTTCAATCATGACGTACGTGATAGCTGTCCCGTCGGTTTAGTTTACCAAGGCATTTAATGCGTGTCAGACGATGGTCGGCCACTGTTGATACTGAACCAACATTGCTCAATCTATAAATAGCCCCTTTCTTTACCATTTATCACTTTTACATCTCGAATCTCCAAATTTTCTAAAGTTCTTTCTTGCATCTTCTGAGTTCATCTGTAAATCTGTGATTTTGCACTGCAAAAATCTTTCTTCTGTGATTTTTACTGCAAAATATTTCTTTAAAATATTAGATCTTTGTTATCTCCTTCCTTTTTCGATATTTAAATCCAAAATGGCGAAAACATCAAAAATCGTTCCTCACAAAGAAAAAACTTCTTCTTCACAGTCTGCCGCCGTCAATACACCGGTGGAACCACGGCCTGAGAAGTGTGTTCCAAGGGCATGTGTTCTTATCTCCAATTTTAAGGTCGATAAAGCCTCGTCGGTGCCTGGTCGATGTGAACCAGTATCGAGGTATATCTGCTCGATAACTAAGGGACACCTCGAGCAGCTGAGAAAAGATTGTAATTGGGAGAAAATAGAAGTGATAATCTCGGCTCCCGAAGAAGATATTACTACTTATGTGAAAGGGTTTTTAAGTGTGTATACTTACCCTTTCACATTGGGCCCTTTCGACCCTGTCATTATCGATTTTTACCGTCAATACCAAATAACCCTAGGCCAAATCCATCCTTCCTTTTGGCGGATCGTTATTCTGATCCACTTTTTTGTGAACAAGATCGAGGGGATGCCTTTCACCCTCGACCATCTTATTAGACTGTATAGCCCCCGCCTCTATCGAGGTGGGCAAATAAAACTCCAGCGCCGGGCTAACAAAGTGCTCTTCTCGAGCATAGACGAGGACAAGGACCGGGGTTGGATGGGCAGGTTCGTTCGAGTGAAGACCTCCGATCTGATCCCGGCCGAGCAGATGCCATTCCCTGAGGAGTGGAACATGAAGCGTAAGTATATTTCGATTGTTAGCTCTTATTGCTTTGCTCCTTCGTTTCTTTCTCACCGATATCGTTTTTTGTGATATATAGTGGTAGCTTGGATGCCCGGTGCTATTTTTGACCTTAAGAGTTGGGTACAGGCCCTGGCTTCGACCTCTATATATGCTGAGCGCTCGTGGTGTGATTTGTCAAAGGGCTGATGGGAGGCCAAAAATCATGGTAAGCCTATTTTCCATGCCATTGTTGGTTTGAACAGAATGTTTTCCATATACTTAACCAATTTTCTTGTACGTAGGCTTGGGCAAAGATGCGGTCATGAGGCCCCCGTCTGGTGAGAAAGAGACTTCGGCCCCAGTTTTGAAACTGACGAAGGACAATAAGAGAAAAAGGGCCTCTACTTCTGAGGATCCAGAATCCAAGACAAGGACGGCTCGTAAGCCGAGGAGGAAAATTATCCCTCTCACCGAAGAATCCGTTCGACGTCTGAGGGATAGAGACGAAGAAGAAGAAGAAGTTGACGGGTCCGTACTGGTAGCCCGAGTGAAGAAAAACATCGATGCCCTAATGGCAGCTGGATCGATGATGGTTTATGAAGCTCCGCCTCGAACTGAGGGGATATCGAAGAAAGATTCGGGTAGAATCCCCAAATCATTAGAGATCGAGGATGCTTCCCACCGAAGTCAACAAACGGTGGGTATATCTGAAAGGGACGGTCCTGAAGCTCTCGAAACTGAGGAGAACGACCCAAGCGAGTCGCTTAGGGCAATAATAATCGGAGACTCGTCCACTCTCCCTTCTTTTTCCAAAGGGGCGATTCGGGAAGCCCAAGCTTTGGGGGCCCTCGAGGTAGACCGGTCTCATGAAGGGGAGGACCCCTTCCGTGATTTGTTTACTGGTGTCGAGGATGTTGCTGGCCCTAGTGATATGTCAGGCCTTTTCTGTGAAGTGCAACAAGCTCTGAATCGGGTAAGCTCTAACTCCCTTCGTTGATACCACTTTCATATTTGCTATTCTTTTCTAACTTCTTTTCTTCTTTCTTTGTAGGTCGCAGCGGTTCATCGAGAAGCATGTTCTCAATCTGGAGCTGAGCTGCGTCGGTACGAGGCCGACCTTCGACAGGTCACGGAGGAGAGGAATGCCCTTAGACTCCTCTTCGAACAAAGGAAAGATGAAATTAAGGACCTTTGAGCTGAATTGGCCAAGGCTCATCAAGACCAGACTGACCTGACCGAGCAGGTAATGATAATCTTAAAAACCCATGGGCTCGATTCTGGAACGGTGGCTAATATTTCGATCTCACAGCTGCAGCAGAAGCTTGAGATGATTGGGAAGCTTCGTGAGGAGGTCGATATGATAAGGGCAGATACCTTGGGATGAAAAGATGGCATGCACCGTCTTGCCGCAGAAAAAGAAACTGCTCGACCCAATTATCATCACCCGAAAACTAACTTCAAAGCATGAAGGAGAAGAGCTCGGTTCAAGCAAGAAAAATAGAGGAGCTCGAGGAACTGTTGGCCTCCAAACTTGCCAAGGCCAAATCTGACGCCGAAAAAGCAAGGGCCAACGTGGATGCATTCGTGGCTGTCTATCAGGCTGATGCAGAAGCTGCTCAGGTACAAGCAAGAGAGGCAGCCGAGACCACTAAAACTCGAGCACATTGGGTTGCTGAACTTGCCAAATGCCAATCTCGGAGGGTGACCCTCGAGGAGATCCATGTTCGAGGTTTCGAACTCACTGAGGAGATAAAAAGGGCTAAAGAGCTCTAAGCCAATGATGACGATGATGATGATGGTAGCAAGAGTGGGTCTGAGAGCGGGGAGGAGCTCGATGGAGAAGAGACCGCCTCCGGAGATAACCAGGAGACTTAGAGTGTTTTTTCCTATTTTTTGTGTAGGGTCCTGTTCGGACGTTGTAAACACTCTTGTATATATATAAAGATATTTTCCTTTCCCGACTTGTCTTTGTTTTATTTTCTGCCTTGTGAAGATCTTGTTTCATTCATGCCTTATGAAAATTTCCATAAATTCGAGGCTTTAGGCATTTTGATCGAATTCAGACCTTGTAGTCTTTATAACCGAGTGAGTGCTTTGCTCAAACTTAGAATAATTGTTAGCCCTTAGGCTTAGTAGTCAAGTGAGTGATTGCTTGAACTCGAACAAAGGTAGCCCGTAGGCTTTATATTCGAGTGAGTGATCGCTCGAACTCGAAGAAAAGTAGCCCGTAGACTTTATTAGTCGAGTGAGTGCTTTGCTCGAACTCGAAGTAAGAGTAGCCCTTAGGCTATTATTGGTCGAGTGAGTGTTTTTCTCGAACTCAAAGTAAGGTAGCCCGTAGGCTTAATAGTCAAGTGAGTGATTGCTCGAACTCGAAGGAAGGTAGCCCGTAGGCTTTATTAGTCGAGTGAGTACTTTGCTCTCATAGGCTTAATAGTCGAGTGAGTGATTGCTCGAACTCGAAGGAAGGTAGCTCGTAGGCTTTATTAGTCGAGTGAGTGCTTTGCTCGAACTCGAAGTAAGGTAGCCCGTAGGCTTAATAGTCGAGTGAGTGATTGCTCGAACTTGAAGAAAGGTAGCCCGTAGGCTTTATTAGTCGAGTGAGTGCTTTTCTTGAACTCGAAGTAAGGTAGCCCGTAGGCTTAATAGTTGAGTGAGTGATTGCTCGAACTCAAAGGAAGGTAGCTCGTAGGTTTTATTAGTCGAGTGAGTGATTTGCTCAAACTCGAAGTAAGGTAGCCCGTAGGCTTAGTAGTCGTGTGAGGGCTTTGCTCGAACTCGAAGTAAGGTAGCCCATAGGCTTAGTGTGGGGCTTGGCCTCATTGATTTATCGGTTGGCAGTCCCCGATTAATGGGGTAATGGTTGATCCTCAAACTTGTTTGCATAATAGATCATGAAATAGAGGATGAGTTTTGAGACATGAGATATCGGCAAAGAAGATGTTTCTTTTATGTAATTGTACATGTGTTCATGTTTTGTACTAGGGATCGAGCAACCTACACGAGCATGGTTCGTTTTGACCATTTGGCTCTTACAATTTTTCCTATCGAAACCCTGTTGTTATGAAGTAACTTTCTTGCATCGAACTTGACATATGAACTTGATATATTTGAGGGTAACGCCCCCCAGTATTTGAGCTTGATTGTAAAGAGGCCTCGGATACTGTTGAATTATTCTAAGTTAGCACGATCAATGGTTGCCTCATTAAAAACCTTGCCGAAAAACTCATCTGGGATAAAATCGGTCTAAGAGAAAAAGAGTGCAACATGTGCTTTCAGGCCTAAGGCTTTGTGTTGAATAACCCATTCTTGTTCTTGGTCGAACTCCTGTAAGGGTTAGTTTCAAAATATAAATGAACATGGGAGGGTCATACCTTAGTAGTAGTATCATTTTAGGTACGACACGTTTCAATTGCTTGGTAGTTGTTTGTCGTTTATAACACAGAGCTTGTAGGATCCTTTACCGATGGTTCGAGTACCCGATACGGTCCTTCCCAGTTTAGACCCAGTTTTCCTTCATTTGAATTTCGGGTGTTGAGGGTGACTTTCCTTAGCACTAAGTCCCCGGTTTTAAAATGGAGAAGATTGGTTCTTCGATTATAGTATCTTTCGATCTGCTATTTTTGGGCGGCCAATCGGATGAGAGCGGCTTCTCACTTTTCATCCAATAATTCGAGGCTAGTATTCATAGCCTCGTGATTTGACTATTCTGTTGTATGTCAAAACCTGGAACTGGGTTCCCCGACTTCGACTGGAATCAAGGCCTCAGAGCTATATACTAAAGAGAACGAAGATGCCCCCGTACTGGATTTTGATGTTGTTCGATATGCCCAAAGGACTTCGGGTAAAATTTCTCTCCATTTCCCTTTAGCGTCGTTCAACCTTTTCTTTATGTTTTGAATGATAGTCTTGTTCGTCAATTCGGCCTGTCCATTCCCACTAGGGTGATACGGCATTGTTAATATCCTTTTTTATTTTATGGTCTTCGAGGAATTTCGTCACCTTACTGCCGATAAATTGTTTTCCAGTGTCACATACTATTTCGGCGGGTATCCCAAATTGACATACGATGTGATCCCAGATGAAGTCTATAACCTCTTTCTCTCTCACTTTCTCGAACGCCTGTGCCTCAGCCCATTTAGAGAAATAGTCAGTCATAAATAAAATGAACTTAGCTTTACCTGTGGCCGATAGCAGAGGGCCGACGATGTACATCCACCATTTTATGAATGGCCATGGGGATAAGACTGAATGAAGTTATTCTCCGGGCTGATGGATCATCGGTGCAAACCTTTGACATTTATCACATTTTCGAACAAACTCCTTAGTGTCTTTTTCTATGCTATCCCAGTAATATCCCGCTCTAATGATTTTTTGTACCAGTGATTCGGTGCCGGTGTGGTTCCCATAAGTGCCATCATGGATCTCTCGTAAAACATAATCGGTGTCTCCTGGTCCTAAGCATACTGCCAATAGTCCATCGAATTTCCTTCTGTATAATGTTCCATCTTCAGCCAATGTGAATCGAGCAGCTTTGATTTGTAGGGTCCTCGATTCTTTAGGGTTTGATGGGATCTTTCCGTTCTTCAAGTATTCAATATATTTATTCCTCCAATCCCAGGTTAAGCTCGTAGAGTTTATCTCGGCATGACCTTCCCCGATCACGGATCTCGAGAGTTCAATGACAGTCCCCGAGCTGATCTCGTCTTCCTCGACTGATGACCCTAAATTTGGAAGTGCATCGGCCTCACTGTTTTGTTCTCGAGGTACATGATGTAAAGTTCATTCTTTGAAACGGTGCAAAGTTACCTGCAGTTTGTCCAAATACCATTGCATTCTATCCTCTCAAACTTTGAAGGTTTTGTTTACTTGGTTTACCACCAGTAAAGAGTCACGCTTGGCTTCAATGACTTCTGCTCCCAAGCTTTTAGCTAGTTCGAGACCTGCAATCTGGACTCGTACTCGGTCTTATTGTTAGTCATCTTAGAAGTTTTGATAGAAACCCTAATAGTGCTACCCGTGGGCGGCTTCAAAACGATGCTTAACCCAGACCCCTTCACATTCGAGGCACCGTCAATGAAGAGGGTCCATACCCCCGATGATATACCCTACTTTAATAAGAGTTCATTTTCAACTTCGGGTACGAGGGTTGGCGTGAAGGCAGCCACGAAGTCCGCTAAAATTTGAGACTTGATAGCTGTCCGGGGTTGATATTCGATATCGTACCCGCTGAGTTCGACGGCCCATTTGGCCAATCGGCCCGATAGTTCGGGCTTGTGCAAAATATTACGAAGTGGGTAAATGGTTAATACGCATATGGGGTGACATTGAAAGTATGGTCTTAACTTTCTAGAGGCGCTTATGAGTACAAGTGTCAATTTCTCTAAGTGAGGATATCTAGTTTCTGCTTCCCCTAAGGTTCGACTTATATAATAAACAGGAAATTGCGTACCTTGCTCCTCTCGAACTAGGACATCACTTACCGCTATTTCCGATACTTCCAAGTACAAGTAAAGTTTCTCATCTGCCTTCAGAGTGTGAAGCAGTGGTGGGCTCGATAGGTATCGCTTCAATTCCTCTAATGCCTGTTGGCATTCCGGGGTCGAGGCGAAATCGTTCTTCTTTTTGAGTAGAGAGAAAAATTGGTGGCTTCAATCTGACGATCTTGAAATGAATCGGCCTAAGGCAGCTATTCGTCTGGTTAGCTTCTGTATGGCTTTTACACTATCCACGATGGTGATGTCTTCGATGGCCTTGGTTTTATCGGGGTTGATTTCGATCCTCCAATTCGATACCATGAAGCCAAGGAACTTGACCGAACCGACCCCGAAAGCCCATTTCTCGGGGTTGAGCTTCATGTTGTATTTCCTTAAAATCTCGAATGTTTCCTGCAAATGAACCAAATGTTCCTCTGCGCGCAGGGACTTAACTAGCATATCGTCAATATAAACTTCCATTGATTTACCTATTTGTTCTTCGAATATTTTATTTACTAGGCGTTGGTAAGTAGCTCCTGTATTTTTTAGCCCAAAGGGCATTACATTATAACAATATGTTCCATACTTGGTGATAAATGAAGTCTTTTCTTGGTCCCGGAATAGGCATCGAGAAAAGTAAGGATCTCGTGGCCGGCCGTGGCATCGATCATGCGATCGATGTTAGGTAGTGGAAAAGAATATTTGGGTCACGCCTTGTTTAAATCATTATAATCTACACATATTCTATGTTTGTTCCCTTTTTTAGGGACTACAACTATATTAGCTAACCATTCGGGATATTTTACCTCCCGAATGGATCCCATTTTGAGAAGTTTAGTTACCTCATCCTTTATGAATGCGTGCATTATCTCGGACTGTGGTCTCCTCTTTTTCTTCACCGGTTTGAACCCGGGGTCCAGGCTTAGCGGATGCGTCGTTATCTTCGGTGGGATCCCTGTCATGTCTAAATGGGACCAAGCAAAACAATCTATGTTATCAATAAGAAATTGAATAAACCTTTTTCTGAGTTCAGGGGTTAATCCCATTCCCAGGTATACCTTTAGCTCGGGCCGGTACTCGATCAATATAACCTATTCTAGCTCTTCGACCGTTGATTTTGAGGGGTTAGAAAGTCCTCCTCTTCTTCTTCTATCTCCTACTTCCCCGATTCGGTCGAGCCTGATGGCTGTGATTTCTATTTGACTTCCTCTTTACCTTTGATGCTCGACCTTTCCAAGGTTGATAGTGTCGATATCAATGTTACCTCATAGACCGCAAACATTTCCTTTGCAGCATGCTATTCCCCGTATACTATTTTTATCACTTGGTGGAGGGTCAAAGGGACTGCCCTCATATTGTGGATCCAAGGTCTTCTGAGCAGGGCATTGTATCTCATGTTACCCTCGATTACATAGAACTTGGTGTCTTGAATTGTTCTATCCATATTCACCGGTAGAATAATCTCCCCTTTATTTGTTTCATTGGCCATATTGAAGCCGTTTAAAACCCGAGTTGCGGGTACGATTTGATTCTGTAGGCCGAGCTATTTTACGACCCTCGATCGGATGATATTCACCGAACTACCTGGATCCAGTAAAAAACGCTTAACTTGACGTTACATAATAAGATAGAAATTACCATAGCGTTGTTGTGGGGCTGAGAAATGCCTTCTGCTTCTTCGTTATTGAATGACAAAGTGACTTCGGGCACATAATCTCGGGTTCATTTTCCCTAGTGGTTGATACTTAGTGTGTTTGAACATGGGTCCCTGTGGAACGTCGACCCCACCGACGATCATATGAATGACATATTGGGGTTCCTCCTGTTCATTTTTCTTGTTGGCGTCTCTTTCTCTGAAATGATTCTTGGCTTGATCGCTGAGGAACTCTCAAAGGTGGCCCTCGTTGAATAGACGGGCTACCTCCTCCCTTAATTGTCTGCAATCCTCGGTCTTGTAACCATGCGTGCCATGATACTTGCACATCAAATTTGAGTTTCTTTGGGAAGGATCGGTCTGTATAGGTCTAGGCTACCTAATATCTTTGATCCTTCCGATTACCGATACAATGCCCAATGCATCGATGCTAAAGTTATATTTCGATAACCGAGATGCCTCTGTGGGATCGGCATACTTGTCAAAACCACTTTTTCTCATAAGTCCCTGAGAACTCTGTCCTCGATCACTTCTTCGATTGTTCCGGGTGAAATTGCGTCTTGAACCATTGTTCCTTTGATCTGCGGTATATGGTTGATATCGGTCTCTGTTCGATCTTAGTTCCCTGTCGATGTCCCTCTGGGTTTTGACTACCGACCTGTTTGGATGTACTGAACTGGAAGGGGCCCCTAGTTGGTCATCTTCGACCCTGATCTTCAATTGATATCGGTTATGCACATCTGCCCAGGTTACGGCCAGATACTCGATCAAACTATGTTTCAACTGACATGATGCTATCGAACTCCACTCTTTCAACCCTTAGGTGAAAGCTTGAACGGCCCAATCATCTGTGATCGGTGGCAATTCCATGCGTTCTATTTGAAATCGTGACACAAACTCCCTCAACATTTCATTACCCCTTTGTCTCACCTTGAAAAAGTCCGATTTCCTCATTGTGACCTTTATGGACCTGCGTGTGCCTTTACGAAAGAATTTGCTAACATGGCGAATGAGTCGATGGAGTTTAGTGGCAGGTTGTGATACCAAATCATTGCTCCCTTCGAAAGGGTCTCTCCGAATTTTTTTAACAGTACAGATTTGATCTCATCATCTTCTAGGTCATTCCCTTTAATGGCACATGTATAAGAGGTAACATGTTCGTTGGGGTCGATCGTTCCATTATATTTAGGAATATCGGGCATGCGAAATATTTTGGGGATCGATTTTGGAGCTGCACTTGGTGGAAAAGGCTTTTGCATGAATTTTTTGGAATCCAAACCCTTCAACACTGGTGGTGCCCCCGGGATCTGATCGACCCTGGAGTTATACGTTTTCACCTTGTTGTCGTTTACCTCGATCTTCCTTTCTACTAATTCTATTCGGTTGGTCAGTTCTTCGAACATTTTAGTAATTTCGGGATTAGTCCCCGATTCTTGCTCATTTGACATTACTATAGCTGGCTCCGTTATGTGGGTGACTTCTCGGGGTGGACTGGGCTCCGGCCTGCTCGGTATCTGGGTTTGACTCTGCAACTGAGCTATCGCTACCTGTTGAGCTTGCAACATTTTGAAAATCATACGGACGTTGATTCTGTTTTCCTCAATGTTATGGGTGTCTCGAGCTGCAGATCGAATACTATCATGAATGCTATTATCAGGTTCAAAATGTTGGTTTTACTCAATGGCTACATGCGAATTAACATCTAATGGTACTTCGACTCGAGCCCCAACGGTATTGACAAGCGGCCTTTCAGCCCTGGGCGTCAAATTGTTATTCTCACCTTGAAGGCCAGCTTCGTTGTCGATAGGTAAGGCCATTAATTGAGAGTTCGTCATTGCTAATTCGAAATCAAAGATACTTTCAACAACAAACGTAAAATGGTGTGTTTTGGAGATTCGTATCAAATAATCACTGTTATCCTTATCCCCATAGTGGGCGCCAAACTGTTTACCCGAAAAACGGATAGAGTTGAATTTGTATGTAGTTCTAAGGATACGTAGTATAACTTGACATGAATCGTAAAGGAAAATAAAAATATCAAATATTGACTGTAAAGGATGAAAAATAAGCAAAGTTGAAAAGAGGATGATTTATGAACAAGCAAGATAAAATGATGTATGAAGCTCCAAAGGATAATCTTCCAATATAGGAATGTATCAATAGTATTTTAGTTACAGTGTATGAATCACTTGATGGATCCCTTTTACAGGAATAATAGCCATCCCTCTTATAGTGGAGGGATCCTATTTTGGATATAATTAAAAATACATAGTGGAAAACCAATGATAAATCAGCTTTTTCCTAGTTTCCGTCGAGATTCCCTTTCTTAGTGCGGCTGTAACGGCTCTTGTCTATGAGCTCAATATTGACCCGAGCTCGATTTTGACTCGAGCTCGATTTTGACTCGGGGCCCGGTATTAATTTGGGCTTAGTATTGGTCGGTCTTTGTCTCTTAAGCTCGATAACATCGCTTCGCATCATAGTTCGATTTTGTATTCGAGCTCGATAATGACTTCGAGCTCGGTATTGATCGATCCCTGAAACTCGAAGCTCGGTAACCTGGCTTCAGATCTCATTCCGATATTAAGAAGACGCTCTTCGGTCCATTATGTTCCCATCTCGACCAGTCGTTCGGAGGCCGAACTCGATTTTGACCGTATACAGTTACAAGTCCAAAAGTCATTTCCCTTCGGTGATGAAAAATAACTCCAACGGTCATTACTACTAGAGTTACAACCGTTTCTTCCCCTAAGACTAAAGATAACCCAATGACCACATTTTAACGTTTGTGAACGCTCTCAATTAATCAATACTTATACTGAATTGCTTTAACAAGTATGTTCCCTTCCATCACACTTTCTACACACACATTAAAATAATAGAATATATGTTAGAAACTAATTAAATTATGAAGGATGGTTAGTTAATTGGTTAACTGCTAATAGTGAATAGAAGGCCTACACACATATATGACTTTTTGTAGACTATATTTTAAATTCGTTGAAATGTTTGGTAAAATATCTGAAGGACAATTTAATACAAAGATAAAATAGGAGGATAATTATGAAAAAAAAAAAAAACTGAAATAAATAACATAGGAAGATGAGAATAAGGTAAGTTATATAATGTCCCAACCAAAAGAAAAGAATTAGTATAATGCGACTCCAAGATAAGAAATCTCTTTGATAATTCATATTCGTCATCTTAGAATTTTAATTTCTGATTTCATAATTTTTTTCTACTTTTTCTGTTTTTACTTTTCCTCTAATTTTGTTTTATTCTTATAAGCGAGTTAAAATGCTGTCTAATGCGTGCTAGAGTGTAACTTTTTATTTTTTCTTAATATTTCATCTAGGTAAGTTAAACATATGAAGAAAATTATAGTCGTTTTATTTTTCTCTTCTTCATTTCATTAAAGAATGAGAATCCATAATTCTTTGTGCTAATTTATGGTGGGAGGACAGCCAGAAAGGAAACCACGAGAACAAAAAAGACAGTTCATAAGACAACTGCAAGTCTTTAAGTATACAACAGATGGAAAAATACTACACAACACTTATCTTTTCTTATTTTCCTAATTATAGATTTAATCATGTTCTACATTATTATTTTAATAGTTAATTGCTAAGTGGAAGGAGAATAAAAGGAATAAATATAATGAAAGACAATTGGTACATTGCCTCTCTCGAGAAAGATTGCCCAATTTCTCTTTTTTCTTTTTGATTTCAATTTTTTTTTTCAGGGTCTAGAAGGCTAAAAGGTAGGGAGGAGAAATTCTAGCCTCTAATTGACCCCGACGCATAAATAATTTTCAAAATCGTGTATTGATATATTCCGTCAATTAAAAGGAAACACATTGGTAAGAAGGCCGACCACATGAGGAAAGAAACCGAAAAACTCGACTTTTTGGGTCGAACCAATTTATAGTAAAAGGGAGGTACAATAATGTAGAATAGTAAAATATACAATTAAAGAGC
Source organism: Nicotiana tabacum (assembly GCF_000715075.1). Lineage (NCBI taxonomy): Eukaryota > Viridiplantae > Streptophyta > Magnoliopsida > Solanales > Solanaceae > Nicotiana > Nicotiana tabacum. The sequence goes on from NC_134083.1 coordinate 75,078,094, forward strand.
AAAAGTTTCAAAAAATAATAAGTAGTTTTCTCATAAATTGGGCAATTGTCTAACAATAAATTTGTGTAAACTTTACTCAATGATGAGAAAGGCAAACATTCATTTCGGATTATGGAGAAGGCATCGTTGTAATTTGTTTCTGATGTGACACTTTTGATTGTTACAACAGGTTTGGAATTCATTCTCTATCATTTCTATTAACTTGGAATGTTTCTCACATATTACTTTTTGTTAAAGAATTTTATTCGAGCTATTTAAAAAAAGATAAAAAGATATTAAAATAGTAGATTAGTTTTATTTTATTTAAACATTGATAATATTTAACTATATTTTAAATTTTGATAACCGTGCGAAACGCGGACAAAGTAAACTAGTATAAAATTAAACTGGATTGAACCATTTCGATTTGATTATCGTTATTTATTATTTATAAACCAAACACACAATTAACCCAAAATTGATCGAATCAACTTAATATTTTTGTGATTAAATAAATAAGAGTATGCTTCCTTAAAAGTTTAAACTTTCAGAAGAAATAGACAATCAACAAAGATGAACATGTATTTCAAAGAAGTATTCATCCCGAAATTTAAGAAACTCTACTTTTTGGAATTCAAGATTTGTATTGAATGAGAGCAATCTTCTAGAATTATATAATTTTGTTTTAAAGAAAAGGTTAAATTTTATTTTCTCCGTTCACTTTTACTTATTTACTATATAAAAATATATTTTTATTTTTGTTTGTCTATTTTACCAAATCAAAAGAAAGACAATCTTTTTTTTCTTGTTTTACCCTTATCATTAACTACTTGTAACGACCAGACTGGTCGTTTTGAGATCTAGCGCGTCGTCCGGCAGTTTGAGGCCTTGAACAGCTTCAATTCAGGTATTATGACATGTACGCGTGGTCGAAATTGAATTTCGGGAAGTTTAGAGCTGATTTGGAAAGAAAATTCTAATTTCGGAAGCTTTAAGTTGGAAGAATTGACTAAGGTTTGACTTTTGAGTAAAAGACCCCGGAATCGGGATTTGAAGGTTCCAATAGGTTCGTATGATGATTTCGGACTTGGACATATGTTCGGGTTGAGTATCGGAACATCCGGGAGCATTTCGGTGCGTATTGTGAAAAGTTAGCATTTTGAAGGTTTTAGAATTTCCTAAGATTGGTTTGCGGTGGACTTTGGTATTATTGATGTCCATTTGGGATTTCGAGCCTTGGAATATATTCGTATTGTGATTTATGACTTGTACGCAAAGTTTGGCGTCATTCCGCAATGTTTTGGTATGATTCGGACGCGTTTGTTGAAGTTTAAAAGTTTAAAGAAAGGTTTCGATCGTCAATTCATAATTTTAATGTTGTTTGGTGTGATTTGAGACCTCGCGTAGGTCCGTGTTATGTTATGAAACTTGTTGGTAAGTTCGGACGGGGTCCAGAAGGCTTCGAGTATGTTTCGGACGACTCGCGGATCACTTTGGAGCTTTGTTGTATTGCTGAAGGGCCTGAGTACTGGTGCAATCGCACCTGCGGAAAAAGGGCCGCAGGTGCGATGCCGCAAAAGCGGCCAGGCAAGCACATGAGCAGATTTTGGTTGAGCAGTGCTGGGACCGCATATGCAGTCGTTTCGCTGCAGAAGCGGGACGGCACCTACGGAGTGGGACAACGCAAAAGCTGGGGTGCAGATGCGCATCAGGGCCGCAGAAGCGGCCGAAGACCTGGCCTGGGTTGTCGCAGGTGCGAGATTTGAAGTCGCAGAAGCGACCTTCTCGACTGCAGAAGCGGATTTTTCTGGGCAGTGTGGTTTTAAAAAAAAATGGGGTTTGGCCCATTTTCTTTCATTCTATTTTGGCTTGGGAGATTTTTGGAGAGCTTCAAGGGGAGATTTTCATCAGCCATTGCAAGGTAAGTAATTTTCACATAATTTAGTAAAATACTTGGATTATATACGGATTTGCACATAAATATTTATGAAAATTTTGGGATTTTAAGAAGAAGACCTAGAATTGATAGTTTTGGATTTTCACCATGATTTTGAAAATGAAATTAGGAATAAATTATATATTTGAGTTCGTGGTGTTATGGGTAAAGTCTATATTCGAAAATATTCGGAATCCGAGCACGTGGGCCCGAAGAATGACTTTATTGACTTTTTGAGCGGAGTTGGAAATCATTATAAATTGTTAAATTCTAAGTATTGAAGTATATTTTGATTAATTTACACGTTGTTTGACTAGTTTTGGGACGTTTGGATCTGAGTTGAGGTGTTAGAGAGGCGTTGGAGCCGGCTATAGAACTTCGGAGTAAGGTAAGTCTCTTGTCTAACATTGTGAGGGAAAAACTACTCCCTAGGTGATGTAATTGCTATGTGATACTAGTTGTGGGTGTTACGTACGCATGAGGTGATGAGAGTCAGTACGTAGCTAAAGCATATTTATGTTCGGGTAGACTTAGGACCTTATCATGTAATATTTGAAATATTTGAACTCATTCTGCTGGCTTAATTACTTGAACTTGTAATTGAAATTAATTTGAAATAAATATATGTATACTAGGCCGAGCCTTATCACCTTGAGTTGTTGGCTAGTTATTTTGAGAAACGGTAAAGATTATATTCACTTTCTGCTTATGTATTGTATTGTAAGCACGTGTCTCGTAATTCTATAACTTTCTTCCTTTCTTGTGGAGCGGGTCGAACGCCTCGATAGAATAATAGATGCATCTATGGTTCGTGCCGCTCGACCCTCGGCAGTGTACATATTATTCTGGATCGGGCTGAACGACCTCGGCATAATCGTACGTTATATCACTGGTAGTCCGAACATTCACGAGATTATCCTTCCACTAATGCTTGACATTTTACATGGTACTTCTTATCCGCTATTTCTGATACTTGACACATCTGAGCTGATGGTTGTGTGCTTCACATCTGCTTATTATTTTATTATATTATTTTGTTGGACCTCTAGTAAGTGTCAATGTGACCCCTCGTCACTACTTCTTCGGGGTTAGGCTAGATACTTAGTGGGTACGCATTGATTTACGTACACATGCTGCACAGCTGCACTAAATGTGCAGGATCTGACAGGTTCATTTGGTAATCATCTTGGTGCGTAGACGCAGTTATTTAGGAGACTTTACGTGAGGTGCATCCCACACTACGTATCGCAGTCCATAGAGTCTCTATCGTACTATTTATCTTATCCTGTCTCATTTTCATTCTAGACATATGTTGTATTATTATTGTACTCCTTAGTAAATACTCATGCACTTGTGACACCGTGTTTTGGGATATACTAGTTGGTACTTATGGTTCTGTATATTTGTATCGCCTTTCATTTCTCTTACAAACTACAAATTTTGTACATTCCCGCGGATTTAAAAATGTAAATTTTCTTTCTTATTAAAACTTATAATTTCAAAAGTAATAAAATGAGTAATTAAATAGATCAATCACCGTTGGCTTGCCTGACGGGAATGTTAGGCGCCATCACAACCTATAGTAAATTTTGGGGTCGTGACAGCTTGGTATCAGAGCGTTAGGTTCACTTGGATCTCACGAGTCATGAGCACGTCTATTAGAGGCTTGCGGATCGGTACATAGACGTCTGTACTTATCTTCGAGAGGCTACAAGGCTGTTAGGAGCACTCCCCTTCTTGATTCCTCATCATGCGATTTGATTCCACTTAGGCTTGTGCCTTTAATTCCTTCCTACTCAATCTTACGAGACGTGGGGCGCTTGTTATCAATTGGGAGTCAAGAAGTTTTAGTGGTACTGCAGACGTGGTGCAGGATATTTTTCCCTGCGTGTTCGTGCAGGCTATTATCATCGCCTTGCGAAAGGATGTTCTGTCATTTCATCTCAGTATCGGTTTTTCCTATGGTTTTGAGGCTATGCACAGATTGCTATGATGTTCACGCATTGTTATCTCACAATGTCAGGTGTAATGGTAAGGTGCTTGTCTATGTGTCGAGCTAGTAAATAACTCGAAAGGAGGATCTCTCAATGCGTAGTTTAGGGTTCGGCATTTAATTCCAGCGGGAGAAAGACAATCAGTCTATGGATGTTCAGGCCTTGATTAATGGAGTAACGAGACTTGATATTTTTGGCATGGTGGAATCCTCATTTGTGATGTGGTATCTTCGTCCTTGTTTGAACGCATTAAGGTTCGCCGGTGTTATGGTCTTCTTCAATTTTTGCCTTCGGGGCAGGGTGTTGTGAAGTGGTGCCTAAGAAACGGTTGTCAGAGATAGCGGAGTGTAACAGTTTCGGAATAAAATTGGTATTTCTAATTTTGATGGCTCGAGAAAGATGATCTTCTAGAAGGTTTAGAGTTGGTAGCAATTCATTAGTTCAGGTGCTATAGGTATGGATTTGATTAGGGGCAACATTTGGTAGCGAAGTTTGAGGAAGGACATGGCGGGAGGTGTCTCGCTATGGTAGAATTACTAGTAGGTCAAGTATGAAAAGCAGAGGTCGAGAAGTTACTTAAAGGAGAAGGTTTAACCAAAGTGAGAGTGGCAGAGTAGCATATGGATTCTGTGGTAAGATAGCCACATGCCCTGAGAAACGTTTAGAGTGATATGAGGAATCCTGGTGGGAAGTGACTAGGTCCACAGATTTTTATGTAAGATGGAGGCTACTGTACTGAGGAAGATTGAATATGGCCGAGAGGAGTTTGATTTAAATGAAGAGGGTTGTGAAAACTTCATTATCGTTTTGGGATGCAACATGACTTCGAGTTTGGAGCGTATTGTCGGACTTTCAGTTGATGTCAATGGGGAATGAACAGACTTGTACAGTTGGTGGGCGAGTATGGGCTCAGGAGGGTTTACTGAGTTCGTGGTAGTGGTACCCAATGCAGCGTCATTGGAAGATGTCAGTATAAAATCTCCACATGTGGGTTATCTCCTGTGAGCAGGTTAGCGGTTGAGTAATTTTGATGAACTTTCTACGAAGATTTCTACTTACTACTCGACAGAAGGTCGAATATGCGATTGTGGCTGATAATTCAGAATGTTCATGAAGAGTTTAATAAGAGACTATGGGAAATTTGGCGGGTTGACGGTGCAAGATCATGGTAATTGAGAAGGAGAAATCCTTGTGGGTTCTAGGTTTATGTAATTGTATCTTAAAGCTAAGTGGGGGAGCACCACCATCTACGATTGGATTGCGTAGTTGTCTGTTGGTGCGGTTTGTGGTTATCGGTGTATTGGTGGGTCATTATGGCTAAGAAAATGAAACATCAGGGGTAATTCGAGTGGAGAACTTGATGAACATGTGCTAAACTTCGCCTTATCGATTCATGTGCAGTTTTGGGAAGACTTAGAGTTTATGCTTCTTGTGGATGTGATGTACAAGGAAAAGAATTCAGCCGGTTGCTTCTTTGAGAGGGTGTTCATGTGCTAGCAGCGCGCTGGAGTTTGATTATATTCGAGACCAGGTCCTAGTGGGTGTCTCCCAACAACGGTCCTAGCGGGTTCGAGAATTAAAGTGCAGTGCCTAAGGATTTCGGGTCCCTTGTATGGTTAAGGATCGAATTTTTGCAGTGGATTACGAACGAGACTTGGAATGTTCTATGTTATCATCGGGTATGCGGTGCAGTATTGGAGGAAAGGAAGAAATAACTTCGGTTTCGCGGAAGGTCTTGAAGAATGGTGTACCAGTTGGAGATGCTATTGTTCTTATAAGGAGTGTATGGGATAGTTCATGAGTATTTAGACGATGCGGTCTCATGATGCAGGTCACTCGGGATGAGTGCAGATTTGGTTCGTTACATTTTTGAATGGTACTACTATTATTTCTAAGGCAAGTCGAGAGTAAATTAGAAGAAGGTGGGTCGGTTAGTAATGGTTGAATCAACATGATTGTGGCAATAATTAGTTCTTTCAGCGTGTGAAGTTATACATGTGGTTGTATGCGTGGGCTTGACAACCACCACAACTCGATTGATTTGGAAGGTATTTGATTCAAATAGCCTTGTTGTGTAAAGGGATTCCAGAAAAGGCATGGCAGTTTAGATCACGACTTGAGGTTTGTATTTTCTGCGGTTTGGGAATTCAGTTGCGTGTTGCATTGATTCTTCTGAAATGAGCTAAGCGAAAGGTTTCTAGCCAATGAGGTGTTTATTCTACTAGTAGTTCAAGGGTTATGATGAATTCTTGTATTCTCACGTAGCGGCATGATAGATGCAGTGAGCGGCATGGGAATTTGAAAGTTAAGGATCAAGGTTGCGGTTTGGTGTTGACAAGAATGTCACGATCTTGGATGAGCCGGGAAGAATTTAGATGTTTAGAGTAAGCTGACATTATCCTAGTGTCGCCTGGGAATGGTGTTATGTGGAAGGCGCATTGTGTATTGATTTACGGGTTCTTGAATTGCTTTACCGAATTAGTATGGTTGGTGGTATGGAGGTGCAGACTTTGCTACCTGGTGCGGAAGGTCGTGGGAGCGTACCCCACGGGGAGATTTGTATAAGTGTGACATGTTAGTCACTTGATTGTTAAAGATTGAAACCAAGTACAGAGATTTTTGGCACTATCGTTAATGTGAGAGTTTATGCATTGAAGGCGCTCTATTCCTTTGGTTGTGAACTTTATAAGTGGGAGCGTACCCCACAGGGAGATTTGTATAAGTGTGACATGTTAGTCACTTGATTGTTAAAGATTGAAACCAAGTACGGAGATTTTTGGTACTATCGTTAATATGAGAGTTTATGCATGGAAGGTGCTCTATTCCTTTGGTTGTGAACTGTAGGAGTTGGTCTATAGTGGACGGCTACTCGTGTGTGTCATGAATGGGGACATTGTGGATCCTTGGAAGGTTATTGGCCTAGTATGGTATGATCAGAATCAGTTTGAGGTCCGTTGGTGGGCCTAATGTTAATGTGTGCTCTACGTCAGGTCGGATGTGTTCATTCGTCATAACATTGCTTACGGAGGAGTCGTCGGGCATTGGATGTTATTCCTGTCGTCAACTATTCCATGTAATACTCTATTATGCTAGGTGGGTTATGGGACAACTTAATTATTCGCACATGTGTTGTGATCCCGTGTAGTTTGTGGTGTTACAAGAGAATGATGGCTCTCGAGATACAGGTCATTTATTGCACCTTAGTCGTGCTTGCGTTTTGTAACGTATGGTGCTATCCGTCTCCCTAGGGATTTGTATTATGCACTTGGCGTGCTTGTGGTCGATATTCGGGCATTTCATAAGTGTAAGCATTACGGCTTGTTGGGTGTTTCCTTACTTATTGTTATGTTTGGATCGGGTGGCACGCCGCCACAGGTATGTTGTATGGATCGGGCTGCACGCCGCAATAGTGTCATGGTTGGATATGGTTGCATGCTGCAACAGTGTCATAGTTGGATCGGGTTGCACGCCGTAACAGTGAGATGCTGAGTATGGTTCCCTATACTTATTTTTGTGTATTTGTTTCTCATTCTCTGAGAAAGGTTTATAGCGTCTCTTCGGCCGTTTTATTCGTTACGTGGGCTGGGTAGTCCTTTTCCAGAGTTTGTTTTCCCGTATGTATCACATTCGAGTTTGTAACTTGTTGCACATTTTGGGCGTCATATGAGATTTTTGGCAGTGTTTGAGTGAGTAGCTTGTACTGGGTGAGATGAGGTTATTTGTCCTAGGATCAATGCGATCGGTGTTATGTAGGGTATATAAAGAGCAAATATCTTTATTTAGTTCAAAATGAGGTAATGGTCTTTGTCAGGAGGAGAGACTCCATGATTTGCTGATTCGACATGTGGTTGTTAGTTTCTACATATCTCTACCGTCGTGGCAGTATTTTGAGAGTTGGAACAAGACTTATATGCGTAAAGAGGTATATTGCGGTCATCAGATTCGTGAAATTTCAGTTATTGTGGTTGGAGGATGTTATTATGGTCAAGTAAATTATGCGGTACATGGTATGATTTTAGCAGAGGAGCATGGTCATGTTGGGTACAACGTATGGTGATTGATGCGGTGTTTGTATCTTAGAATTGGGTCTCGTGGAAAAGTCCGGTTGTTGGAATTTGGTTCTGAAGCTTGTTAGTTAAGGTTATAGGAAGGATCTTCAGTCTGTCTAGAGCCAACATGCTCACATGGGTTGTGGTGGCACGGGTAGGTGCATGAGGTGTTAAATAGTGAATTTGGACAACTCCGGAGCAGTCCTTAGCTCGTTCGAGGACGAATGTATGTTTAAGTGGGAGAGAACGTAACAACCCGACCAGTCGTTTTGAGATCTAGCGCGTCGTCCGGTGGTTTAAGGCCTTGAGTAGCTTCACTTCAGGTATTATAACTTGTACGCGTGGTCGAAATTGAATTTCGGGAAGTTCGGAGTTAATTTGAAAAGAAAATTCTAATTTCGGAAGTTTTAAGTGGGAAGAATTGACTAAAGTTTGACTTTTGAGTATAATACCTCAGAATCGGGATTTGAAGGTTCCAATAGGTTCATATGATAATTTCGGAATTGAGCGTATGTTCAGGTTGAGTATCAGATCACCCGAGAGCATTTCGGCGCGTATTGTGGAAAGTTGGCATTTTGAAGGTTTTAGAATTTCTTAAGTTTGGTTTGCGATGGACTTTGGTGTTATTGATGTCCGTTTGGGATTCCGAGCTTTGGAATAGGTTCGTATTGTGATTTATGACTTGTACGCAATGTTTGGCGTCATTCCGGAATGATTTGGTATGATTCGGACGCGTTCGTTGAAGTTTAAAAGTTTAATGAAAGGTTTCGATCGTCGTTCGCAATTTTTATGTTGTTTGGTATGATTTGAGACCCAGAGTAGGTCCGTATTATGTTATGAAACTTGTTGGTACGTTTGGACAGGGTCTCGGGGGCCTCGGGTGTGTTTCAGACGAGTCGCGGATCACTTTGGAGATTTGTTTTATTGCTGAAGGGCCTGAGTACTGGTACAATCGCACTTGCGCAAAAAGGGTCACAGGTGTGATGCCGCAAAAGTGGCCAGGCAAGCGCATGAGCGGATTTTGGTTGGGCAGTGTTGGGACCGCAGATGCGGCCGTTTCGCCGCAGAAGTGGTACCGCACATACGGAGTGGAGCAGTGCATAACCGGGGGTGCAGATGCGCATCAGGGCCGTAGAAGCGGCCGGCGACCTGGCCTTGGTTCTCGCAGGTGCGAGATTTGAAGCCGCAGAAGCGACCTTCTGGACCGCAGAAGCAGAATTTTCCGGGCAGTGTGGTTTTTAAAAAAACGGGGTTTGGCCCATTTTCTTTCATTCTCTCTTGGCTTGGGTGATTTTTGCAGAGTTTCAAGGGGAGATTTTCATCAGCCATTGCAGGGTAAGTAATTCTAACATAATTTAGTGAAATACTTGGATTATATACGGATTTGCACATGGAAATTTTGGGATTTTAAGAAGAAGACCTATAATTGATAGTTTTGGATTTTTACCATGATTTTTGAAATGGAATTAAGAATAAATTATATATTTGAGTTCGTGGTGTTATGGTTAAAGTCTATCTTCGAATATTTTCGGAATCCGAGTACGTGGGCCCGGGGGTTGACTTTATTGACTTTTCAAGCACAGTTGGGAATCATTATAAATTGTTAAATTATAAGCATTGGAGTATCTTTTGATTGATTTACATATTGTTTGACTAGTTTCGGGACGTTTGGCTCTGAGTTGAGGTATTAGAGAGGGGTTGGATCCCGTTATGGAACTTCGGAGCAAGGTAAGTCTCCTGTCTAACTTTGTGATGGGGAAACTACCCCTAGGTGATGTAATTTCTATGTGATACTAGTTGTGGGTGCTACGTACGCACGAGGTGACGTGAGTCCGTACGTAGCTAAAGCATGTTTATGATCCGGGTAGACTTAGGACCTTATCATGTAATATTTGAATTATTTGAACTCATTCTGCTGGCTTAATTACTTAAACTTATAATTGAAATTAATTTATAAATAAATATATGTATACTAGGCCGAGCCTTATCAACTTGAGTTGTTGGCTAACTATTTGAAAAACGGTAAAGATTATATTCACTTTGTGCTCATATACTATATTGTAAGTATGTGTCACGTAATTCGATAATTTTCTTCCTTTATTATGGAACGGGTCGATCGCCTCGGCAGTATAATAGATGCATCTATGGTTCATGTCGCTTGACCCTTGGAAATGTACACATTATTCTGGATCGGCCCAAACGACCTCGGCATAATTGTGTGTTATATCGCTGGTAGTCCGAACATTCACGATATTATCCTTCCATCGATGTCCGACATTTTACATGGTACTTTTTATCCGTTGTTTCTGATACTTGACACATCTGAGCTGATGAGGTAAAATACAAGACTGAGAAATTCATACTTTAAAAGAAATATTTGGAAGATTAGGTAACTTATAGATTTACCCCATTATGGCTATGTGCTTCACATCTGCTTATTGTTTTATTATATATATTTTTTGGACCTCTAGTAAGTGTCGATGTCGATCTCTCGTCACTACTTCTCCGGGGTTAGGCTAGATACTTACTGGGTACGCGTTGATTTACGTACTCATGCTCTAAATATGCTGGATCTGACAGGTTCATTTGGTGATCAACTTGGAGCGTTGGTGAAGCTGTTGAGGAAACGTTACGTGAGCTGCATCCCAGACTACGTATCGCAGTCCACAGAGTCTCCATCGTACTATTTATCTTATCCTGTCTTATTTACTGTAATGACCCGGCCGGTCATTTTGAGTATTACAACCCCTTATTTACTGCTCAATTTATGCTTTACAGTTGTTATGTGACTTACCTGGGTAATCGGTTCGGGTCCGGTGAGGTTTTGAAATAAATTGAGACACTTAGTCCCCAAGATAAAAACTTAAGTTGAAAAGGTTGACCGGATATTGACCTATGTTTAAATGACCCCGGAATGGAATTTTGATGATTCCAATAGCTCTGTATGGTGATTTTGGACTTGGTAGCGTGTCCGAAAAAGTTTTTGAAAGTCCGTAGTTAAATTATGCTTGAAATGGCTAAAATAGAAATTTAAGTTTAGAAGTTTGACCGGGGAGTTGACTTTTTGATATCGAGGTCGGAATCCGATTCTGGAAATTAGAATAGATCTGTTATATCATTTATGACTTGTGTGCAAAATTTGAGTTCAATCGGACTTGATTTGATAGGTTTCAGCATTGAATGTAGAAGTTGGAAATTATTAGTTTTCATTAGGCTTGAATTGGAGTGCGATTCGTATTTTTTTGATGTTGTTTTATGTGATTTAAGGTTTCGACTAAGTTCGTATCATGTTTTAGGACTTGTTAGTACATTCGTACGGGGTCCCGAGTGGTTCGGGTGTGTTTCGGGGTGAGTTTTGAGCGAGTCTGGCATTTCGGCGCTTTAATGTTGTTCTGTAACTTTTTAAGTACGGGGGCACATTTTGGAGTGCTGATCAGGTGCGGACCGAAGAGGAAATGTGCGAACCGCAGAAATTCTCTCGCAGTCTTCTTATCTACAAGCAATTTGGAGATGATCCAAAAATAAAATTTATAGTCCTTTGAGTCTAGTTTTCAGAAAGTTAAACCATTCATCATTTGGACATATGTATAGAAAGTTATGGTCAATATACTGAAACCTAGTATTGCAGCCACCGTTGAAGTGTGACCAAACAATTTGGACTTGCGGCCGCAAAACCTAGGATGTGTGGCTGCACAAAATAAATGTGCGGTCAGCAAAATGAGTGATCAGATTTTTGTACTATATAAACGAGGGTTAGAGTATTATTTCATATTTGGACTTTGAGAGCTCGGCTTGTGGCAATATTTCGTGGGATTTTCAAGAAATTCATCGGGGTAAGTGATTCTAACTCGGATTTGGTTTAACATACATGAATATATTATTGTTTTCATCATTTAATTAGTATTTTGAAATGAAAATTTGGGAAAACTTGTAGAAATTTCATAAAATAAATTTTTGGGATTTGAATGTCGATTCAGAGTTGGATTTGAGTGAAACTAGTATGGTTGGACTCGTAATTGAATGCGTTTTCGGATTTTGTGAGTTTCGTCGGATTCCGAGACGTGGGCTCCACAGGCGATTTTTGAGTCAAATTTCCAATTTTGTTGAAAAATTAGTATTTTCACATGGAATTAATCCCAATAATTTGTATTGACTGAATCGAATTAATTATGACTGGATACGAGGCTTTCAGAGGCCAATTCGTGAGGCAAAGGTATAGCGAAGTAAAGAATTACACGATTTGAGGTAAGTAACATTTTTAAACTTGGTTCTGAGGGTATGAATCCTTGAATTTTGTGTTATATCAATTGTTTTAGGTGACACACATACTAGATGATGAACGTGTAGGCGTGCACCATAGAAATTGTGACTTAAACAAATTCTTTGGAGTTGTTGTAGCAACTCGGCCGGTCATTTTGAGTATTACAACTCTGTCCCCCTATTTACTGCTCGATTTATGCTTTACAGTTGTTATGTGACTTGCCGGGGAGATTAGTTCGTGTCCGCTGAGGTTTTGGAATGATTTGAAATATTAGTTCTAAGGTTTAGAACTTAAGTTGAAAAGGTTAACCGTATGTTGGCTTATAAGTAACGACCCTGGAGAATTTTGCTAAGGAAATTAAGGTTTTGTGGTGCCGAGCCGCGACTCAGACCTTTTGGGTTAAACAATGCACTGGAGTAAAGAAAAATTTGTGGTAGAAAAATACGTTTCTGCGGTCCATTATGCGACCACAGAATCACTCTGCGGACCGCATAATGGGCACAGAGTGAGGCAGGTAAGGGGCCGTTTTGGATGCCATTCTGCGGTCGACTATGCGACCGCAGAACTATTCTGCGGTTCATTATGCGACCGTAAAACAGGTCTGCGAACAGCATAGTGATCGCAAACCCAGGCAGGTTTTTCCCAGTTCTAAAGGCCAATTGTGCGGCTGATATGCGGACAGCATATCCATTCTATGGTCGCATATGCGACCGCATATCCTGTCTGGAGCTTCATTTTTTGGGTTTTTATAACCCCACCCAACTTCAATTTATAGCCCTTGAAGCTCATTTTGGAGCAAAGATCTGCCATTTTTAGAGAGAAGGGGGAGTGTTCTAGAGAGAGGAAGAAGCTCAAGTGCTTTGTTTATCAAGATCTTGTTCGAACTTTGAAATCAAACAAGGAAATATCACAAGATCTTCACCCAAGAGGTAAGGTTCTAACCCCTAGTCTTCAATTTTGAGTTTGTGTAAAGATGGGTGATTACGAGTATGATTCTTGAGTGTAAGAGTATTATTTATACGTATCAATAAGGTTTATGGAAAGATTGTTGAGTTCAAATGGGTAAAGATTGGGTTGAAAATGGTAGAAATCTTTAAAGACTTTAATTGAAGATTTGAGGGTCGAGTTGATGTGGGAATTTGGTAAAATTTGAATGGTTGGACTCGTGGTTGGATGGGTGTTCATATTTTGTAAATTTTATCGGGTTTTGATACGTGGGCCTCACGGGCAATTTTTGAGTTAATTTCGAATTTTTATTGGAAAATTAGAATTTTCTTATAGAATTAATTACAATAATTGGTATTGACCGAATCAAATTAATTATGGCTAGATACGAGGCTTTCGGAGACGAATTCTCGTGGCAAGGGCATAGCGGAATAAAGAATTACACGGGTTGAGGTAAGTAACAGTTCTAAATTTTGTCCTGAGGGTATGAAACCCCGGATTATATGTTATATGATTGGTTTTGAGGTGACGCACATACTAGGTGACGGGCGTGTGGGCGTGCACCGTAGAAATTATGACTTGGTCAAATTTCATGGAACTGTGTATTTGAATAATCTGTTGTTATCTGTACATTCTCCATGTAATAGAGAAATTGAACCACAAATCATGTTTAGAATATGTATCGGCACTGTAAGGACCCACAGAGGTCGTGTACTTGTTGAACTATCTGCTTAATTGTTGTTTTGTACTCAGTCATAATTTACTTGTTTATTTTATCTCAGTCTCTATTGCTCCTTATTGATGCATCATATCATTGTTGTTTGGACTGATTTTTCATGATTATTGAGAGCCCGAGAGACTCGAGAGATTTATGACTGAGTGAGGCCGAGGGCCTGATTGTGAGATATTATATTATGCACATGAGTTGTCCGTGCGGATCCATATATTATACTATAGCACGTGAATTGTCCGTGCAGCACGTGAGTTGTCCGTGCGGATCCAGATATTATACTATAGCACGTGAGTTGTCCGTGCAACACGTGAGTTATACGTGTAGATCCAGATATTGATACTATAGCACGTGAGTTGTCCGTACAGATTATAGCGCTTGGGCTGTAAGAGCCCCTCCGAAGTTTGTACACACCCCTAGTGAGCGCAGGTACCTACTGAATGCAAGTGATGAGTGCTGAGTGACTGTGGTTTTGAGAGGATGCATAAGATTTCATTATTGTTGCACTTCAGTTGTCATATATCACGATTTGGAAATTTCTGAGAGATATTATCTTATTTTTCAGTTGAACTTGACATGAAATTACTGTTTTGGGCTTAAATGTTGAACTTGATAGCATACCTACATTATTATGTTGGAAATTACTGTAATTGGACTCAACTATGAAGCCCGTCAGATGTTTTCATCAGGGGGAGACAAATAAGCATTGTACTCTTTTTTTTTAGCTAAAGTTTTATCCCACTGGGTTTTTCTGGCAAGATTTTTAATGAGTCAGCAAGCAGTGTGTAGTGATAGATAAGGTACTTTTTTTCCTTCACTACGATTTTTTTCCCGCAGGGTTTTTTCTTATTAAGCTTTTTAACGAGACACATTATCTATAAACATCCAAGGGGGAATGTTATGAATTATTATATTATAGTAGTGAATATCTATAACTCCTAAAGAAGTTACTCCCACTACTTCTTCATTATCTCCATAACTCTCACTACTGTAATACTTATGATTGTAACTCTCATACCTCCATAACCCCCTTCATGTTCTACCTCCACGATCTCAAATACTTAATATCATATTTATGACATTCTTTTGTATACCTATGTGTAATACTACAAATAGAGGATGAGAAGTGATATTGTAAAGATTTGAACACTTGAAGAATAAGAAAGTTCTCTCTTCTTTTCTTCATCTATTGTCTATTTTCTTGTTTCATATTGTTACCATTTGAGCTTAATTTCTTAACAATGTTTTAGTATAATTCGAAATTAATGTGTTCAGTCCATCTTATAATTGATCGATCTTTGTTTGGTGAAGCTGGATGCTAACTGGGATTTCACTCAATTTTAATTTAGAATAATAAATTCGATTGAGTATTCTAAGGTTTTGATGCCACAATATATATTAGTAGTATGACATACGTTGTGCCGTTCAAAATGTAAGAATATTAGTAAGTATTTAATTAAAAAGGAGAACATTTAGGAGCAAGCTGAAACTGGATTTTGCTCTAAGGGTCCATGGAGCAAATTAACAACCTATTTCTTATCAAATTTGTTCCACAAAACTACTCCCTCTATTCATTTTTAGTTGTTTACATTTTCGACTTTGCATTCCCTTTAAAAAAAATATAGGATATACTTTAGAATTTTACCATAATAATGATAGCATTTCAAAAAGTGTCGAAAAATGATTTAAGGAATGAGTAGTGTCACGATCCCAAAATCCACTATAGGTTGTGATGGCGTCTAACGCCACCGTCAGGCAAGCCAGCGATGATTGATCTATTTAATTACTCATTTTATTACTTTTAAAATCATAAGTTTTAATAAGAAAGGAAATTTACATTTTTAAATCCGCTGGAATGTACAAAATTTGTAGTTTGTAAGAGAAATGAAAGGCAGTGCTAATATACAAAACCGTAAGCATCAACTAGTATGTCCCAAAAGCCGGTGTCACAAGTGCATGAGCATTTACTAAGTAGTACAATAATAATACAACATCTGTCTAGAATGTAAATGTCACGACCCAAAATCCTAACCTGTTGTGATGGCGCCTATCTGAATACTAGGCAAGCCGACAATCTCAACAAATCATACTATCTATTAAGTTTGAAAACATAATATTTGAATTCAATAGAAAACCTCACAATTTCAGATACAAAATACTCCCAAAATACGGTGTCACTGAGTACATGAGTATCTAAATGATAACAAAGTCTGACTGATAAAAACACTGTCTAAAAATATAGAACAGTACAATAACTGAAAGGAAGAGAGTCAAGGTCAGCTGACGCCAAATAACTACCTTGATAGTCTCCAACTGATAACACTCTGAGATCTAACAGTCGCCGTATCTGGAAGCGCCTGGATCTGCACACGAGGTGCAGAGTGTAGTATGAGTACAACCAACTCAATAAGTAACAAGACTAACCTTTGGGCTGAAAGTAGTGACGAGCTCAGCAGGTACAGTCCAGTATAGAAATAACAGTACATAAATGTAGGCATGCTTTCAAGTTCAACAGTTAAACTCAGTACTGTATATGGCCAATCCAGCTCAGGGAAGATCCATCCCCCATATATATATATATATATATATACACATACATACATACATTAACTGCCAATCAGTGACTCAGTACCGTATAAAGCCAATCCTGCCCAAGAGTAAATTTAGCTCCAAATATAAATGATTCGTACAAGATTCATGTCCAAGGAAATTTCACCACAATTATAAATCAATAAGGAAAGTCCATGCCCTGGGAAGTCCATCCCGAATATATATAAATAAGGCAAGTCCATGCCCCGGGAAGTCCATCTCGAATATAAATAATCTACTATTACCGTGGGGGGTGCAGACTCCGAAGGGGCTCCTTCAGCCCAAGTGTGATATAAAGTTGATATGGCCTACTGCAGGCGGGGCAGTCCCGATCCGTTTAATAATAAAGCCTATAAGACCTGCTGCAGGCCAATATGGCCTGCTACGGTGTGCAGCTCGATTCCATAAATATTCTCACAATGGACGAACATGTCTGAATATGAAATGTACATTTTAAAACAATTAAATTCAACAGCAACACGATCCTTTGGGTCCCAAAATATCAGCATGTAGCCTACACATGATCTTTAATACGAGTCTCAGCTCATTCTCTAACACGTGGAGAATACACGGATAATAACATGATTCTTTAATTTTATAATTGTCACGACCCAAAATCTCACCCGTCGTAATGGCGCCTATCTCGATACTAGGCAAGCCGACAACATCAATAACCCATAATTTTTTTTTAAATACTGAAAACATAATAATTAAGTTAAGGAAAAAACTCCTACCAATACTGAATATAAATTTACTCCCAAAACTCGATGTCACTGAGTATATGAGTATCTAAATGATAACCAGTTTGACTGATAAAAATACTGTCTGAAAAATGTAGAACAGTACAATAACTGAAAGAAGAGAGTCAAGATCTGTAGACGCCAAAGAGTTATCTCGACAGTCTCCACGGATAAAGCTCCGGATAACTAGCAACCGCCGTGTCCGGAGGTACCTGAATCTGCACACGAGGTGCTGGGTGTAGTATGAGTATAACCTACTCAACAAGTAACAATAATAAATAAGGAATTGATATTGAAGCTTTATAACAAATTTTTTGGGAACCTTTATATACTTCAGAACAATTTAAATCCTTCAAGAATTTTCATTATACGCATATCAAGTTTTTCATTTACTGCCAAATTAAAACCTGAAAATGATTTCATCTACCATAGGAGAACATATCTCCATATAACTAATACTAGGATATTTATGAAAAATCTTGTGCCACAAGTCATGCATCTTTATGTTTATAAAACTTGATTTTTCATTTCACTTTTTTCACAAGAATATATTTGTACCTCCATTGGCTTTATACTTTCAGGTATTGGGACTATCCGTCCAACTTCACGTTTTTCAGGTGAATTCAATCTTGATTGCGTATTTTTTATTTTTGGTCAATCATTTATCTGTTCACATTCCATGACAGATTTGAGCTCAAGATCCTTGTCAATATTAATAATATTGAATGCTACATTATATCAACAATATTGTCGGTCATCATTTTACATCGGTTCCATCATATCTCAATAAAGACATAACTTATCGAAATCTCTTTATCTCATTATATTTAGGTACCTGAACCTCTCCCATGAGGTCTTTTGAAATGTTATGTCATAGTGCTCTTCTGGAGAACTTGCCTCATTATTATGCTATCTTGAGCCTCATTATTTTGCTATCTTGTTATTTGCTCCTCTCTTTTTTTCAAGGAGTTTATCTTTGGAATCGATTGGTCTATCACGCTTCAGGCATGCCATAGACTCTATCCTTCAAGTACTTTAAGTTTTTTTGGAGCATTTGGAACTAGAATATGATATTTGGCTTTGCGTCAGCAAATGCGATTGGCAATATTTTGCAAATAAATTATTTATTGAAATAGATGTTCGTATTATCTTAAACGAGGATCCAGATAATTTATTTCATATTTAACATTCCTGCTGCCTGCTTTCTTTCCCTAATATTGGGATTACCAACACATATCCTCAACCTTCTTTGGAGATCCATCTTTGTGCGTTACGGTTGAGCAATTAAAATATATACCGTACATTAAAAATTTTAGATGGGGATTATTGGTTCTTGCCCTGAAACAATGGTGATAGGGAACTTATTATAACTTGTTGGCTTGATACATACAAGTACTGCTATATATTAATAACACATCCCTTTTGTTTGGGAATTTTCTTCTCATAACCGATGGTTTAGCTATTATTGGAGGCATACAATTTTTGTTAAACCAACTTGGATTTAAACCAGCATTATCAAGATAAATTATCATAATTTTATATTTTGAAATTGTGCTCTATTAATTTGAGCAAGCAACGTTGAAAAAAATGAATTGCAAGTTGATAAGAATTGCACATGTGACCACATTATAGATGCATCTATTAAAATCACATAATAGTAAATGGTCCACATGGCATGTGACTGGGTATATATATATAACCTTTTATACGTTCAAAATATACAGGAAAACAATCCCAACCTTAGCTAGTATAATAGTCAATTTATTATGAGAACAAGCAGCACATGAAAATTCTTGAAGAATCTTCTATTTCTTCAATATATGCCAATCTGAATTCTCAATTATCTTGTGCATCCTATTGGAACGGGATTGCCAACCGGTCATGTCAACTAATATTTATTTCAGTAAACTTCTAGTTTACTTGTGGCATATGATTCCATCATCATACTTATACTTGTGTAGTACAAATAAAAGAATAGTTGGGTAATCTTTAATATTTACCCGGTATAATTATAGTAATATGAAGATATTCAATCTTCCTTTCATTTATAGTCAATATGCCAACCATTTTGGCTAATATATTTGAAACTCAAAAAGTTTCTTTTGAAACTTACTATAATATTAATGTGATGAATAATTTTATTCATCCGGATAGTAATAAATTAGCTCTTCCGGAGCTCTTAATTGATTTTGTATTACAAAATCTTTTTTCACAACATTCATATGGTGAATGTCTCCTTTACGGAGAAAATTATATTATAATAATTATCATGGTCAAAATTATCATAAGTAAATTTATTGCTTTCATTTTGCCTTTAATCACTTTTTATAAGGCATGACAAATATTTTTGGCATACCGCATGTACGCGACCAATGACTTATTCATGTAACCGACAATAATATCCATTATCTTTCTTTCTCTCAAGCCTCACTTAGAGGTGAGTTGTACTATTGATCCAACCATGCATAAGCGTATTCTTATGCATACTTTGTATCACATATATATATTTTCACATTCACTTTTAGGAATGAGTCTGCATTTACAATGCTTATCACAAGTCGCATTTTTAAAGAATTGAACATATCATTTGAATGTGCCTCATATTTACAGACCACATTGATATACATTTTCTTCACTTTTGAAGGATTATTTTGAGAACCCTTATTGTTCTCCTTGTTGCAATTACCATAATGATGACTATTATTATTTTGGTCTTTGGCACTCACACATTTATTTATCAACAATTTGTCTTCATTTAGACTTATTATGACCACCACATTCACTTCAAGAATGAAGCATATTCAGTAGGATGGACTTCATATTTTTTCATAAAAAGCATATTATTTTGCCTTAGTCATCATTATATTACTCCTTCCGTTTGAAAAAGATTGTCCTAGTTTGACTTGGCACAACCTTTAATAAGAAAAGGAAGACTTTTGAGATATATGGTTTTAAATAAGTCATAGTATTTGTGTGGCTGTAGAACTTTTAAAACTTGTGGTCTAAAATCTGCTAGAGCATTTGTGTAGCTATAAATATTTCTTATCAAGAAAATATTAAAAGCTGTCAGTCTTTTTAAAACAGACTAATAAGAAAATAGTGTCAATATTTTTGAAATAGAGGTAGTATCAATATGGTGCATTGGAACTTGAAACTAATGCTTACCCATATAAATGCGTATTAGGCCATAATACGCTGGGAATCAAACCAATGTCTTATCATCATGGTACACCAAGACTCAAACTTGATGGCTTACCCTCATAGTGTGTTGGGACTTAAACCCACTGTCTTTCCCTCATTCAATGCCGTCATATATTAAGTCATCATAAAACTTTTAAGTGTTACCCTTTTCAAT
This sequence comes from Nicotiana tabacum, assembly GCF_000715075.1. Taxonomy (NCBI): domain Eukaryota; kingdom Viridiplantae; phylum Streptophyta; class Magnoliopsida; order Solanales; family Solanaceae; genus Nicotiana; species Nicotiana tabacum. Next base: position 75,098,672 of record NC_134083.1, read on the forward strand.
GGTTATAAGTATAAACTCGTCTAGTGATAAATAAAACGTAAGTATTTGTGTCACTTTAACACATATTTAATTTAAATATATAGACTATATTATCAGAAGAGAAAGCTAATTAGTAGATAACCATGCAACCTCATATGTCTATCAAGATATTAAAGCATATCAAATACTGTTGGTCCCCAAAATTATTCTTTTTGAAGATGATTTTCAAAAAATAATCAACTTAGATAGACGAAATGTGCATCTAATTAATTAGTATGGATCATAGTATAATTGTTATTATCTTCCATGTGCCTAAAGCAGAAGATTAGCGTAATACATTTCCTTTGCCAAAATAGAAAACTAAGTGTAAAATTTTTCACTCATAAAAATTATTCTTTGTCAAAGCAGCAATAAAATTATATCATGAAGCCAAACAAAGATCAGAAAGTAAAATCCCAGTATAGTATTATGAACCTATTAAAATCCAAGAAGTAATATGGTTATTTTTTACCCTTAAAAACAGATAACAATTGAATTTATACGCGGTTTAAGGTTTAAGAATATGTGGATTAATTCAATACAAGTGATTAGTGACGTTACATAAAGCTAATAAAAGATATAGTAAGTAGCCAAACCAATACTGATAGCGGGTCCGAGCGGTTAATGGCTTAACTAGGAACCTGCCTTTGGTTCCGAGCTTGAACTTATGAAGAACTTATGAAAAAAAATAAGAACTTTGAATAACTTTTGGAAACAGAGAGAACATGAGTATATTGTCTTGGTATGCGTGTTACAATATGTTTAATGAATACTTAGCTTTCCCTTTATATAGTAGGGGAGTTTTACCCTAGGTACAATTCTAATAAAGGTAAAAAAATCTTCTTTTTTGCTAATCACTGACTTTCTGTCGATACGGGCTGAGATTTACGCCGTGATATCTGGTTGGGCACAGATATCACGGCCCTTTATTAGTCGTGTGCAGTCGCTTGGTAATGCTCTCCGAAGTCTTGGGACTCGAACCGGACCTTGGCAATATGGTTCTGATTGCTCCGAGGGTAGGTGTTTTGCTCGGGCCCTGATACGAGAGGCTCCTGATTTTTATTCCGATTTCTTACAGTCACGTCCCTGCTTCGTTTGCCTCACTGAAAAATCAGGGTGCTCATTGGACTAAGTTTTAACCGTATACAGATAGTCCCCTCGTTTCTCAAAGAGTAGGTTTGCATTAACGAAAAAGCCAAAACGTCCTATCAGTCGTGTCGTTCTGACTTCGAACATGTGTTACCCACGAATGCAAAGCGTAGCCTGTTTCCCGATAAAAGTTTCCACCCTTTGTTCTTTTTCTACTTTTCGACCAAGATATTAACTTCGAGCTTTCCAGCTATCATCAAACCTCTTTCAAACCTTCATATCTTCATCCTTATTCTTCAATTTTTATAGTGATTTTCTTCAAATCTTCATACTCTATTCTTCATCTTCAAAACTCGTTATTTCAAAACTTCGCATTGTATCTTCAAATTTTCAAATCTCCCCAAATAACAGTGGCTAAAACATTCAAATTTGTTCCTCAACAAGTTGCCTCTTCATTTTCCCAACCGGCCGTCGGTATTGAGGCGGTTGCTCCTGAATTATTTGCCCTCGAAACGGCTTCTCCTGAGGTGTCTGCCAATGAACTGGCCCCCTGAGCCTCCTTTGAAAGTGTTCATTCCCGGGGGCTGCTCAATTACAGAAGACTTTAAGGTCGAGAAACCCTCACGCAAATAAGACCGGGTTGAAGGAGCATCAAGGTACACATGCTTCGTGACCGAAGACGTTCTTCCCATAGTTCGAAAGGACTGCAATTGGGAAGGCAAGGATGTAGTAGTCCCCGGGCCCGAGTACGACATTACTACCCATGTGGAGGGGTACTTAAGTGTTTACAATTACCCCTTCACATTGGGCCCGGTGGACCCGATTGTTTTGGACTTTTGTAAGAGGTACGAGGTGTGCCATGGGCAAATACACCCATCGTTATGAAGGATCGTGAACCTCCTTCGCTACTTCGTGAACAAGATCGAGTCTCGTCAGTTCACGATTGATCATCTACTTCAATTATACAATCCCAAATTTTTCGAGGGGGACTGATCAAGCTTACTCACCGGGCTAGCAAGGTTCCCTTTTCGAGTATCGATGAGGACCGAGACAGGGGCTAGCAGGGATACTTCATTCGGGTAAAGACCGAAGACTTGATTCCCCCCGTGTACATGCCATTCCCTGAGAAGTAGAACACATATCGTAAGTGTAATTTCTCTTTAAGAGTCAAAGATTTTCTATTCCTTTAATTTCTTTCTTCTCATTCATACTTGTGGTTGTGCAGTTGTCGCCCGAGTCCGAATGCATTCCCCTGGCTAAAGGAATGGATCGAGGGCATCTGTACTCAGATGACATATTCCGAGCGCGCATGGCGCGGGCTCTCAAAGGGCTGGTGGGAGGCCCGTTCTCATGTGAGGCCTCTTTCAAAATATTTAATACCATGCTCCTTATCTTTCAACATACTGACTTTCCTTTCCCTCTGTTGTTGTAGGTTTGCCTAAGACCTTCGAACTTAGGCCTTTGGAAGGGGACGAGGACGTGTCCTTGCCCATTGATTCCTTTGTTGCGGGGCAGCCCGAGGTTTCCATGGAGGAAAAGAAGGAAAGGAAGAGAAAACCTTTGGGCTCCCCGGGCTTCGAGGTGAAGAAACCAAAGAAGAGGGTGGCCCGCAAGCCCAGGAGGAGCTCTAGCTCACCGGTGCCGGACTCTGACTCTCTCCTCCAGCTCAGGGATGAGCCAGAGGATGAGCTTATTTTCGTTTCCCACGGGATGATCTTTCTCGGGGAGTAGGAGGCATCTAAGGGAGAGAATCGTGAGGTCGACCCCCCTCAGACTCAAGAGATCGATGTGGAGACCCGGGGTGGGACTCCCCAGGAGGTCGGCTTTGCTCCAAAGGAAGAGCCCATATAATAGAGATTTTGGGGATGCCCTCCTACACCAAGTCCATGCTCGAGAAGGCCCAATCAAGAAAGGAGAAGTCCAACGAAGGGGTCCATGGTGCGAACGATCCACTTCACTCCTTTTTTTCGATGGTGTGGATTTGTCTGCTTTGGAAGATTTCTCCGGGATGGGCGACCTGGAAGTCCCGAAGAAGGATACACCCTTGGAAGCTGGTGGGCCGAGTTCGAGCCTGAAATTAAAAAACTAGTTCCCTGCTCTGACTATGGATCCCGATCGCAAGAGATCGGTTATTCTGACTGTCCCGGAGGATGCCCGAGTTTTGTCTGCTCCTGTGGGGATAGCTAGCTACCTCCGATGCCTGGTGATTAAGGAGAACCAGGGAAAAATGAATGAGGTGAATGTGTCATGCCTTTTCAATGAGGCGCAGCAGGCGCTGAACCGGGTAAGGCATCATTACTTTCCATCAAACGTTACTTAGGTTTTGATATTTCTCACGTTTTTCATGTTTTTACAGGCCTCGGTACTTCATCACGAGAGCTTCCTACGGTACCGAGTTGAGGTCAATCAGCTTGAGCTCTAGTCCAAGGAGCTTGCCCAGAAAAAGGATATGTACAAGCTTCTCAGCGTGCAACAAGAAGGGGTCGTTAAGAACCTTCAGGCCAAGCTGGATGGGGCTCAGAAAGAAGCATCGGTCCTAAGGAGGGAGCATGCCGACTTGGTTGAAGAGGTAAAGATTTTTGAAGTTAGAAATGATGATTCAATCGCAGTGGCTAACTACAATACCTCACAAGTCCAGCAGAAGATCGACCAAATCCGAAAGGAGATGGACGAGATCCGAGTAATGGCCGACGGGTGGAAAAGCAAGATGGATTTGCTGGCCTCGGAGAAGGAGACCTCCCATGCCAAACTGTCTTTGGTAGTAGTTCAATTTCGGTGGCAAAGAAGAAAGCTGATAAACGGGCTTAGCAAAATAAGGATCTCCGAACACAACTACGCCCGGCCATCACTAAAAGGGATGCTCTTGGTAAATAGCTAGAAGTAACGAGATTTAAGTTGGAGATAACCTCGGCCGATGCTGACGAGATGGTGGCTCAATACAAGGCCAGTGTCGAAGCAGCCGAGGCTCGTATGAAAACCACTGCTGAGTACGTGAGGTGGCTATCTCGAAAGGAGACCCTCGAGGAGATCCATGCCCGAGGCTTCGACCTATCTGCCAAGATCGAGAAGGCAAAAATACTTGAGGCCGAGGCAAAGAAGCTAGTTGAACCCGAAAGTGAGGAGGGCTCCGAAGAATCCGAAGGCTCCGGTTGTTCTGGTGACGAATCGGGCTACCGTGATGATAAGGTGTAAATGCCTTAGGATTTTTTAGTTTTTGTATTCTATACATATTTCTTATTCAGTTCGAGGCCGTTTTTGTTAGGCCTTTGTAAAGATATTCCGGAATATATAAAATTTTTCCTTTTGGCAATTTCAAGTCTCAACTATTTTAGCATCTTTTCATAATTGCAAATATTTTTAATGCCTTAGCACAAAGTCAAACGTAGTAATGAGTCATTTATTTTTTGGAGGTCCGAACAGAACCTAACCTCAATGCAATTTGTGCTCGAAACCATTGAAAACTCGGGGTGACAGAAAGTTTTCCCTAGATGAAGTTTTTCCAAGATGCTTAAGTGTTCTTAGACGATGTCTTTGCTGAGGGTAAACTTTTAACAGGTTTAGAATTTTTTGTTTAAGGCCTTATATTTTGATTACGGGCTTCGGACGTCTTCGAGCCATATTTTAGGGCGGCCGTAGCCTTTTAGGTTTAGGCACGACCTAATAGGCTATGTGCCTCCGAGTTTTGATAACCCGAGATGCCAGAACTTATTTCGAACGACAATCCCCGTGTGGGGGTAGCCCTTGGGCTCAGACAGGGGTAGCCCTTGGGGTTGATAGTCCCCGGGTAGGGATATCCCTTAGGCTCGATGCTTTAAGAGGTAAAAATATGCAATAACACGGTAGAAACTTTCTTTCATTTCTGTTGTGTTAAGTACAAGATCGAAAGCATGTAAAAGCTTGTATTATGCCTAGGTTTCCTACGCGGGCACGGTTCTCTTGACCGTTTGGCCCTTACAATAAATCCTAACTACCGAGCCTAGGCTGTTAAACACAAAATTTCCTTCTTTACTTGCTAAGAAGCTTGACCCGAGGGTGATGCCCCCCAGTATTCAAGGTCAATCTTGAGAGGGCTCAGATATTATTGATGAGACCATTGACTCCGATTTAAAATCAGTTTTCAATTCTAAGTTAGCACGATTTACTGTTGCCTTGTTAAAAACCTTCCCGGAAAACCCATCTAGGACAAAACCGGTTCAAGGAAAAAAGAGTACAGTGCGTACTTTCAGACCTAATAGTCATGTTCTCCTTTGGTTATTGCCTGCAACTGTTAGTCCAATTTGTAATACTATAAAAAGGTGAATGAGGTCGTACCTTAGCAGTAGTATCGCTTTAAGTGCATCATGTTCCAGTTGTTCGGTAATTGTGCACCGTTTCCTACTTCGAGTTTGTATGAACCTTTACCGATAATCCCGATGACTCGATATGGTCCTTCCCAATTCGGCCCCATCTTCCCTTCATTCGAGTTTCAGGTATGCAGTGTTACTTTTCTTAACACCAAGTCCATGATATTGAAATGTTGGAGGATGGCTCTTCGGTTGTAATGCCTTTTTATCAGCCGCTTCTAGGCGGCTAACCGGACTAGGGCAGCCTCGCGCCTTTCTTCCAATAGTTCCTGGCTCGTGCTCATGGCCTCAGCGTTTGATTCCTTGGTCACATATTATAACTTGAGGCTCGGTTCTCCAACTTCGACCGGTATTAGTGCTTCCACACCGTAGACCAATGAAAACGGAGTGGCCCCGGTACTTAGATTTGGATGTTTTACTATATGCCCACAAGACTTCGGGCGGAATTTCCTTCTATTTCCCGTTGGCATCAGTCAACCTTTTCTTTAGGTTTTGAAGTATGGTCTTGTTTGTTGATTCTTCTTGTCTGTTCCCACTAGGTGATAGGGTATTGAACCGGCATATTATGTGGTCCCAAATAAAGTCGACGACTTCTATTTCTCGGACCTTCCTGAACGATTGATCTTCGACCCACTTAGAAAAATAATTGTTTCATAAACAGTATGAATTGAGCCTTATCGGGTGCCCTGGTAAGGGACCGACAATGTTCATTTCCCACTTCATGAACGGCTAAGGTGACAAGACCGAATCTTGTAGCTCTCCGGGCTGATGGATCATCGGTGCATGCCTCTCACAACCATCGCATCTTCGTACAAAGTCCCTTGCATCTTTCTTTATGTCGATCCAGTAATAGCCGACTCTGATTATCTTACAAACCAAAGATTTTTCCCCCGAATGATTTTTGCAGGTGTCTTCGTGAACTTCCCTCAAAACATATGGCGAGCGGGTCGTCGAACATTCTTCTGAACAGAGTACCTTTGGACAGGCTAAACTTAGCTGCCTTAGTACGTAGAGCTCTCGACTCTTTAGGATACGAGGGCAATATCCGATTCTTCAAGTAGTCAATTTACTTGTTTCTCCAATCCCAAGTTAAACTTGTTGAGTTTATTTTGTCATGGCCTTTTTCCACTACCGATTTCATGAGCTGTACGATCATTCCTGAGCTGAATTCATCGTCATCAACCGATGACCCCAAGTTTGCCAAAGCATCGACTTCGCTATTTTGATCCCGGGGTATGTGCTTGTCACGACCCAAACCGATGGGCCATGACGAGTGCCCGAGTCCTACCTGTCGAATACCCCTATGCATGAATCTAAGATATAAACATGAATTAAGGGTAGATCATGAATAACATCTGTCATTAAACTGGTGAATCACGTGAATAACATACATGAGGAAAACATGTCCAAAAGACATATATACATATACATATACATGCGGAATACGGTAAGGCAAGTCGACAAGGCTGATATAGACAACTATATATCCAAAACTAGAAACCGACAAGGCCACGTATTATCTAACTATACATGACTGTCTACAGACCTCTAATAGAGTGTACAACTATTCTTGAGAAAGGTTATACCGGGCTCCCTTAGAATTGTAAGTCAAGTTGTTATTACACTGTAGAGGTTCATAAGAATTCTTGTTGAAGCTACATCCATTACTTTGTTGAAGATCTCATCCTTTACTTTGTTGAAGATCTCATCCTTTACTTTGTTGAAGATTCATTCTTAATTCTGCATCCGTTACTTTGTTGAAGATAAGATCTCATCCTTTACTTTGTAGAGACAAGCATCTCCCTTAGTGAATTAGAGAGGTCTTTTATCTTAGTGGGTATGGCCCCACTTATGTGATGACTTAGCCACAAAATTCCCTAAATAAGCCACATAGTTACATATACCAAAAGTCATTGTTTGGTTTTTTATCCATATCTTACTTGCTGCCACGTTGGAGGGGGGTGTGGTCTCCATTAAGATTATCCACAAGTCCTAATCACCTTGTTAATCTCCTACTAAATCAATAATTAACTAATTACCCATATAATTAGGAATTATCTCAAATTACTTAAAATACTACTCACTTTTAACATACTTTATATACCTTACTATCATGGTCACGCGGTACCTTGTATGGCACCAGTCCATAAATACCGGGTATTATAGTTTGGACCGTATTTTATCCCAAATTAATAAACTTCAACGAATACTCATTCTTTGATCTATTTACTCTCTAATCTTCACGGCACTTACCTATCGCCTGTTATAAATAGCATAAATGCTTATAACCTCAAAAATAATCTCATTCCTAAGTCTACGTCGATTAACTTACGACGAAACTTTAACGTACGAAATGCAGGATGTAACAGTGTTGTAGGGTCCATTCCTTGAAGCGATGCAGCGTTACCTGTAATTTGTCTAAATACCTTTGCATTCATTCCTCTTTTACTTCGAACGTCCACTTCGGCCCTCTTTTGCTTCGATCACTTCGGCCCCCAGGTTTTTAGCACATTCGAGACTTGCAATCATGGCCTCATACTCGGCCTCATTGTTAGTCAATTTCATAGTTCCAATAGATTGCCTAACTACGTTACTCGTAGGTGACTTCAACACGATGCCGAGTCCGGACCCCTTTACATTCGAGGCACCGTCCGTAAAAAGGGTCCAGATTCCCGAGAAAGTTCCCGAGGTTAGCAACAATTCCTTTTTGACTTCGGGTATTAAGGCCAGCATAAAGTCGGTCGCAAAGTCTTCCATAATTTATGACTTGATGGCGGTTCGGGGTCGATATTCGATATCGTATCCGCTAATTTCTACGGCCCATTTGGCCAATCGGTCCGAGGGCTCGGGCTTATGCATTATGTTCCTTAGTGGGTAAGAAGTTACGACATATATGGGGTAGCATTGAAAATACGAACTTTCTGGAGGCGCTTAACAAAGCGAGCGCCAATTTTTCTAGGTGAAGGTACCTTGTTTCGGCCTCGCCTAGAGTTCTACTAACATAATAGATAGGAAATTGCGTACATTTCTCTTCCCTGGACTAAGACTCCACTTACCGCTACCTTAGATACCACTAAGTACAGGTACAACTGCTCGTCCGCCTTCTGGTATGGAGCAAGGGTGGGCTCAAAAGGTACCGCTTAAGTTCTTCCAAGGCTTGTTAGCTTTCCGGGGTCCAAGAAAAGTTATTCTTCTTCTTCAATAATAAGAAGAAAGGGTGGCACTTATCGGAAGACCTCGATATGAATCGACCCAGGGCGGCTATACGCCCGGTTAGCCTCTGAACGGCCTTGGCACTGTCCATTACGGTGATGTCTTTTATAACTTTAATTTTATCGGGATTGATCTCATTCCATCGGTTGGACACCATGAATCCAAGGAATTTCCCGGATCCGACCCCCAACACACATTTCTCCGGGTTCAGCTTTATATTGTATTTCTTCAGTATGTCGAAGGTTTTCTGCAAATGTTTCAAATGGTCATATGCTCGCAAGGACTTAACTAACATGTCGTCAATATAAACTTCCAATGATTTCCCTATTTATTCTTCGAACATCCGATTTACTAGGCATTGATAGGTGGCACCGGCATTTTTTAGTCCGAACAACATTACACTATAATAATAGGTTTAGAATTTAGCGATAAAGGAAGTTTTTTCTTGATCGCCCGGGTCTATCCGGATTTAGTTGTACCCGGACTATGCAGTTTTAAGGATATGTGAATTAACTCAATACAATTGATTAATGAAGTTAGATAAAACTAATAAAAGATATAGAAAGTACCCTAACCAATACTGATAGTGGGTCCGTGGTTCTGTTATACTTCAAAATTTTGGGCATACAAAACTTCTTCGAGATTGGATTCGGTGCTGCGCTCGGGGGGAAAGGTTTTTGGATAAATTTCTTAGAATCTTGGCCTTTCAATATCGGGGGTTCTCTTGAAATTTGATCAACTCTAGAGTTATAGGTCTCTACTTTTTTGTCGTTGGCTTCAATCTTCTTCTCCCCCGATTTCACTTGCTTTGTCAGTTCCTCAAGCATCTTTATTATTTCGGGATTGGTCTGGGGCTCGACTTCACCCAGCATTCCTATGACTTGTTCATTTCTTCGAGTGTTTTCCAGGGATGATTCAGGCTCAACTCTTGTGGGGGCACAACTTTGGTTCTGCAACTGGGCTATCGCCGCTTGTTGAACTTGTAACATTTTGAAGATCACCCGCAGATTGATTTTGTCGCCTTCACCGTCGTGCGTGCCTCGAGCTGTTGACCGGTCCCCTCTGCGAATGCTGTTCTCGGGGTCGATCGGTAGGTTTGCATCGATGGCCACATGCGAGTTGGCATCGATTGGGTCTGCAACTGGGACCCTGTTGGGGTCGACAGGGGGCACCTCATTGCTAGGCACTATATTGATGTTTTCACCATGGTGGCTAGACTCAGCATTAACGTTCAAGTGCGCAGATTGATATTTTAACATTCTTAAGTTGACCTGAAATTAAAATTTCAAAGAACAAGCGTACAACAAAGTGCGTTATGGAAATTTATATCAAATTACCACTATTATCCGTAGCCCCACGGTGGGCGCCAAACTGTTTACTCTTAAAAATACATAATAATTAAATTTATACGCGGTTTTAAGGATACGCGGATTAATTCAATACAAGTGATTAATGATGTTAGATAAAGCTAATAAAAGATATAGTAAGTAGCCAAACCAATACTGATAGTGGGTCCGAGCACGGTTAACAGCATAACAAGGAACCTGCCTTCGGTTCCGAGCTTGCACTTATGAAGAACTTATGAACAAAAGGAAGAACTTTGAATAACTTTTGAAAACAGAGAGAACATAAGTATATTGCCTTGGTATGCATGTTATAGTGTGTCTAATGAATAATTAGCTTCCCCTTTATATAGTAGGAGAGTTTTACCCTAGGTACAATTCTAAGAAAGGTAAAAATCTTCTTTTCGCTAATTACTGATTTTCTGCCAATACGGGCCGAGATTCATGTCGTGATATCCAGTTGGGCACGGATATCACGGTCTTTTGTTAGTCGTGTGCGGTCGCTTGGTAATGCTCTCCGAAGTCTTGGAACTCGAACCGGACCCGGGAAATGTGGTCCCGATGATTTCGAGGGTAGGTGTTTTGCTCGGGCCCTGATACGAGAGGCTCCTGGTTTTGATTCTGGTTCCTTATAGTTACGTCCCTGCTCTGTTTGCCTCACCGGAAAATCGAAATGCTCATTGCGCTCGATTTTACTCGTATGCAGTTATACCTCCAACATGATCATGAGACATAAGTATTATAAATTAGTAAATCACTTTTGCAATTGGTATATCAGTTATACCTCCAACATGTATAAATGGTACTTAGGATAATGGTAGATGCAGTGCCTTAGGAATCTATTTGTTTATGTCCAATTCACGCCAAGATAAGTTGTAGAGTAATAATATTAAGAAGATATTACCTAGCTCACCTTGCGAGATCAAATGCAAATTTATCACTTGGCAAAACAGCAAAAATAGTTATAATTCCCATGGAAGGCGTTTGTCTCTTATAAGAAGTGTGAGTGAAAATAAAAAATAATTTGTAATTAAGCTCAAATGGTAACAATATAAAATAAGAAAATAGATAATAACTTGTAATTAAGAAGTGTTAACTTGTAATTAAGCTCAAATGGTAACAATATGAAACAAGAAAATAGATAATAAATGAAGAGAAGAAAAGAGAACTTTTTTATTCTTTCAAGTGTTCAAGTCTCTACAATATCACTTTTCAACCTTTATTTACAGGAGACAAGAGTGGGTTGCTCTGGTAGCACCTTTCACTTCCAACTAAGAGGTTGTGAGTTCGAGTCACCCCAAGAGCAAGGTGGGGAGTTCTTGGAGGGAGGGAGCCGAAGGTCTATCGGAAACAGTCTCTCTACCCCAGGGTAGGGGTAAGGTCTGCGTATACATTACCATCTCCAGACCCCACTATTAAAATTATACTGAGTTGTTATTGTTGATTCTTTATTTATAATATTACATAGAGGTATACAAAAGAATATCATAAACATGACATTAAGTATTTGAGATTATGGAGAAAGATCATTGCGGGGAGATTATGGGAGTATGAGATTTACGATCATAAGTATTACAGTAATCGAAGTAACGAAGATAATGAAAAAGAGTAATCAGAATAATTTTTTTAGGAGTTATAAGACATCTACTGCCATGATACATTCATAATAGGGGATAGGTTCATGGTGATTTTAAATTTTTGCAAACAAAGACATAGTAATAATGGCAGTGCCGACATGTGAAGTTGCGGACTGAAAGCAATTACTTTAGGGAAAAGCATCAGCGTGAAATGCAATAGTTAATTGAAAGTAATTTTTTCTTTTTAGTAAAGAAAGAGTATTTTGTTCCCACTGCTTTCACGAAAATCCTTTCACACTGATTAGACTCCTTTACCGCTCGTCAAACAAAAAGCAAAAAAGGGAAGAAAAGAAAGAAAAAAACATCTTTATTGTCGTTACCAAATTTCCAAAGATTTTACTTCATTATTAGTTATGGGTAGGCATAATGTCAAAATACTTTAATTGTAATAGTAAAAATGTAATTTAAAAATATTGTAATTTATAATTATAAGCTTAATGAAACAATTTAATGAACTGATAAAATCTTTTTTCGTTAAATAAGGGATTAGATGACTCTTGTGTTTTAAATAGTCATTAATTAATAATATAGACATAGACCGATGCAAGTAGGTAAGCTTGCTTTCACTACCTTTTGTCTTGACATAATTAACTCAATAAATTTAAAACATTACATTATATTTATGATGATAAGTTGTAATAAGTCATGACTCTGTCATATGTGACTTATTAAAAGTTTTGAACCAACCCTCTTTATATCCATTTATGAATTTTAGGTTAACTATTTGAGAATTTCACGTTATACTTGTAAATTTCAATTCCGGTCTGATATAACATGTGCGTGGGCGTCATTGTCAGTTGCCCATATTGTCAACAGATTTTGCCTAATTCTGCACTGGCGGGGTACATCACATTAATATATATATATATTCTACCCCTACCATGCACATTAATATCTACGAATATCGCACCCCACCTAGCCTTAAATTCATGCTTGATTATTGCATTTCTCACTGTATATATTTCCTGCCCTACATACTAATGCAAACACGCCAAAATCCTCGACCACCACCTTGACCTATCTTAGTCGGTATTTGAATAATATTTGGTTGAAGGTAAAAAAAAAATATCTTTTAACTTAAAGTTTAAAACAGTATTTGAACGTTTTTTAAAAAAACATAAACTCACTTGAAAAGAAAATGAAAACTAGCAACTATTTCACTTGAAATATTTTACAGATGATTTTTTTTGGTATTTCAGCGTTACCTGTAAACTTTTAGGTGATTGATAGTGTAGTAATTTTTCATACTATCAGGGGTCATTTGATTGCCAAGATGGGATAAACAAGAATATTTTATGGTTAGCTATCCCACCTTATATAAGATAGCTAGTTACTCCACTTGAGTACAAATGATCTTAGGACTAATTAATACCTATAACCAAACCGTTAGATAATATAATTCCGTTTATCTCAATTTGTTATCCTTTTATCCCACCAATCACACGAGCACTCATTGTATATAATGTATCATTTACAAATATTGGACTTAATACTGAAATTTTATGGGCAAATGGGGCCAATAGGCGGGACCCTACTCTGCTCTATAAAGACAGTACCCATTCTTTTCCAGCATCAAATTAACCAAACAAATCGTTTCAAAAATGGCCGCAGCAAAGCTTCTATTTCTTGCAGCTGTGCTCTCTCTCTTCTACCTCTCCGGCGCGGCGGATACCGCCACCAGTTTCATCAAAAACTCTTGCAAACCCACTACTTATCCCGATCTGTGCGTCGCTTCCCTTTCCGGTTACGCACAGACCATAAAAAACAGCCAAGAACAGCTAATCAAAACAGCCTTGTCCGTAAGCCTGGACAGAGCCCAATCGACAAAGGGATTCGTAAGCAAGCTCTTGAAATTCAAGGGATTAAAGCCCAGAGAATACGAAGCTATTAAAGATTGCGTAGAGGAGACAAGTGATAGTGTAGATCGGCTAAGCAAATCGGTGAGTGAGCTCAAGGAAGTGGACCATAGCCGTGGGAAGGATTTCTTGTGGCATATTAGTAACGTGGAGACATGGGTCAGTGCGGCTATCACCGATGAGAATACTTGTACCGATGGGTTTGCGGGTCGGGCTTTAAATGGTAGGATTAAGGCTTCGATTAGAAACCGGATCGCTAATCTTGCTCAGGTCACTAGCAATGCACTGGCATTAATCAACCAATATGCTGCAAAGCATTAATTGATAAGCTCTGTTTATGTTTACTGATGAGTGTTTGTCCTTTCCTTTTTCTTTATTTGGGGGTTGGGGTTGGGTGAGGGTTTATGGGAGTGGTTTGTATGCCGGATCAGAGAATGTAATGCACATATTATAATGTGATAATTTTTGTTGGATATTTTGCCTTGTATTAAAATAAATACTCCGTTTGAACTTGGTTTTATGGACATCGAGTTTAAGAAAAAATGATAAAAATGGGTTCAGATTAGTGTGGTTGTAAAAGCTTCTCATTGAGGGTACAATTATAAGTTTAAACTAAATTATTATCAAATTTAGAAAGGAATTATTCTTTTGGAACAGACCAAAAGGAAATAAGTTCACATAAAGTGACAGAGTTAATACTTATTTTGTTTCATTTTGTGTGACACTATTTTATTTTTTAATAAGTCATATTAAGAAAATGACTTATTTTTTAATTTGAAATAATATAACTTTGAATTATTCATTTTATTTTTAATGAAACTTTTATGGCTATGCAAATATTATTGCATGTTTAAAAAGAAATTAAGTATCAGAAGTTTTACGGTCATGATATGTTTAAAATTATAAGTTTCAATAGTTTCTCTATCTCTTTCTTAATCTTCAAGTTGAGTCAAACTATGTCATATATATATATATATATATATATATATATAAATAATTCATTTCTTTTTAAAAAAAAAGATTGTTAACTAGTTTAAGGAATATTATAGCCATTTTAGTTGTGGTAATCCATGTATTACTCACATATTATTTTACATTATATCTCGTATAAAATATTACTGTACATAAATTTTTGTATAAATTAGGTATGTGGAGAAGAAAGCTAGGAACCAAACAATGATTATTAGCAATATGAACTTTACGTGGAGATTATTTCTTTGAATGCTACCACCAATACTGTCTTACACTCTTACTCGATTGTTCAAAACTTTAATTGATTAATTAAAGAAAGATATGGTTAAACAGGTGACAGGCCGCAAGTACTACTTGATTAGAAAAGATCTTTTAATTCTATTCCGCGCGTCCAAAGAAAGCAAGGTTTTCGTTTTTGTCTCAGACTGCAAATCCTGTTAATTAAGTGCACTAATTGCTATGATAAAGACGTGTAATTTATTATTGAAAGAAATTTGATGAGAGTTAGTATTGGGGTTGTACATTGCCGCACTATTGTGTTTAATTTTCAACCACTCGCTGAGGAATAATGAATGCGTCTATCAGCATCACGTGCTTCGTATTAGAGACGATCCCATGTTTATACATAATCACGAGTTAGATAGCTACTTGTGCGGTCTACAATAAGCGACAATTTTATATTTTTATCTTGATCCAAAATAAATATTAATTTACATAATCAAAAAGGAATTAATTTTATTTTTTCATAATTTATCCTTATATATATATTGTAATGTGTCAAGGTAACAATTAATTAAGGTTAATTTAATAAATATTTTTTTTTCTCTAGGAGTTTGTATTTCCTTAATGGATGTGTCAAAGGTAAAATGGTCACTTATTGTAGACTGGAGGGAGTAAATTAGTAGTAATAATAAATTTCTGAAAATAAAGGAACACATAAAAAAGGGATTCTCTCTCTAGCCTAGGGCTATCGGCGCAAGTTAAGCAAACGTACGCCGACGGCGGCGGCCATGGCCAGAGGGCGAGGACGATCGAAGAAACAAGCTATTGTAACAGTGGAGAGCTCAGTCAGTGCTAGGGTGATAGCTGAAACCCTAGAAAATGGTAGCGAACAACGAGTAATTACACCTTTGGCAGCCCAATTTCCATCTGTCTCCGCTGATCTCGGCAAACAATTACACCTTTGGCAGCCCAATTTTCATCTCTGTCTCCGCTGATCTCGGCAAACAAAACGACTACCGGAGCTAAAAAAATTAAATTTAAGCGGACCACTGCAGCTGCAATTGACAGAAATTAATGAGCAACAACAATCAACGCAGCTCAAACAATCAGAATTGAGGAAATCTGAGCAGGCAGCAAAGGGCCAAGCTCCAGATCCCACTTGGTCTGGGTTATTCACTCAGAATCGTGCAACAACTAACGATATGTCTCTAGATTACATACCACCAAAATTGGTTGAAGGAAGTCTAATGGTCAAGCTTGATAAGGAAGAAACAAATAGGGAAACTGATAAATGAAAGATTGTTTTAGTAGTATATGTGATAGGTGAAACTCCAGGCTATAACTATATGAAACAATATGTGACTCAAAATTGGAATATGGTGACAGAACCTGAGGTGTATTATCATGAAGAAGGCTATTATATTGTTAAATTCCAATCGATAGCAGATCTGAATGAAGTACAATATGCAGGCCCATATATCATTAACAACAAATCTATGCTATTTAAAAAATGATGCCTAAAGTTTGATTTTAATGCTGAGTTCCCTACGGAGTTACCTTTGTGGGTTATATTTCCTAGCCTACCTATGAGTTGCTGGAGCCGAGATTCTTTGAGCAGGATAGCAATGCACTGGCCTTAATCAACCAATATGCTGCAAAGCATTAATTGATAAGCTCTGTTTATGTTTACTGATGAGTGTTTGTCCTTTCCTTTTTCTTTATTTGGGGGTTGGGGTTGGGTGAGGGTTTATGGGAGTTGTTTGTAAGCCGTATCAGTAATTCAGAGAATGTAATGCACATATTATAATGTGATAATTTTTGTTGGATATTTTGCTTTGCTGTATTAAAATTAATACTTATTTTGTTTCATTTTGTGTGACAATATTTTATTTTTTAATAAGCCATATTAAGAAAATAAATTATTTTTTAATTTGAAATAATATAACTTTGAATTATTCATTTCATTTTTAATGAAACTTTCAAATATTATTGCATCTTTAAAAAGAAATTAAGTATCAAAAGTTTTACGGTCACACAATGTTATGATATGTTAAAAATCACAAGTTTCAATATTCTTAAATGATTTGAAAAATATTTTTCTTATTACTCATTTTCTTTCAATTGGAGTAAAATGGGAAAACATTTTCCAAAACTCCTTCTCCATCCCACACCCTCACACCGACCCACCTAATCCCACACCTTCTTTCCAAAAAGGCTTTTTTTTTAAATATCACTTTTTTTTTCTGTCACCACCCACCCTACACCCCCATAAAAAAAATTACTTTTTTTTTAATTTCAAATTTCTGTTTTTTCATTTTTTCTACATCACCCCACTGCCCCCCACCCCGCACAACAAAAGTTTTTTTAATACTTTGTTTTTGTAATTTTCAATTATTTTTTGGTATCACCCACCTCCTCCCCCTCCCCCACCCCCACTACCCCCATCCCGCACATTTTTTTTTTTACTTTTTTTTTTGTAATTTCAAATTTCTGTTTTTTTATTTTTCTGCAACCCGGCGGCCGCACCTGCCCCCCTCACCCCGAGATTTTTTTTTTTTTTTTATATATATATTTTCAGTTTTACTTTTTTCATCTTTCGGTTTATAGGTTCGAAATTTTACAAGTTCCAAAGTTATGAGTTCGGAGGTTTATGTGTTTGGAAGTTTACGGGTTTAGAAACTATAAAGTTTACGGGTTCGAAACTTCGCGGTTTCGAAAGTTTAGCGGTTCGGAAGTTTATAAAATTTATGGGTTCGAAAGACTGCTAGTTCGAAAGTTTATGACTTCATGTTTATTGTATCTAAATTATTTATCAATACTCTTGAGAAGTTATTTTCCTTAATTTGCGTACCAAACACTGGAAAATGAATATGATTACTACTTGTTTTTCAAGAAAATATTTTCTTGAAAAATATTTTCCGTTATACCAAATACACCCTATAACTACGGCTGAATTTCGAAGTGAAAACCCCACATTTGTAGTACAACTAGTTTCTGGACACGTGCGTTGCACGTTTTTCTCGTATAAATATGTGAAACTTCAAAATAACATGTTAATAGTCATTTTAGTTGTGGTAATCCATATATTACTCACATATTATTTTACATTATATCTCGTATATAATATTACTGTACATAATGTTTTGTATAAATTAGGTATGTGAAAAAGAAAGCTAGGAATCAAACAATGATTATTAACAATATGAACTTTATGTGGAGATTATTTCTTTGAATGCTACCACCAATACTGTCTTACACTCTTACTCGATTGCTTAAAACTTTAATTGATTAATTAAAGAAAGATATGGTTAAACAGGTGACAGGCCGCAAGTACTACTTGATTAGAAAAGATCTTTTAATTCTATTCCGCGCGTCCAAAGAAAGCAAGGTTTTCGTTTTTGTCTCAGACTGCAAATCCTGTTAATTAAGTGCACTAATTGCTATGATAAAGACGTGTAATTTATTATTGAAAGAAATTTGATGAGAGTTAGTATTGGGGTTGTACACCCTTCGTTATACTATTGGATTATCTATACCCTGCAGTCATACTTTGGGTTCAAATATACCCCTCATTTAAACGGAGGGACACGTGTCATCGTCCTGTTGGCTAATTCTAAATATCTCCTAATTAATTAAAAAGACTCATTACTCATACCCGAAAATTCATTTTCTAAAGCAATTTTACTTTTGTAAAAACTAAAAAAAACTGTAATGTTTTTTACTAAAAACTAAAAAAAACGAAAATATATTTTTTTTTTAGTTTTTTTGTATTTTCTAAAACAATATTTTTTGTAAAAACTGGAAAGAAAAACTGAAAAGTAATTTTTTGAAGCAATTAAAAACTGAAAAAAAACTGAAATTCTTTTACCTAAAAACTGGAAAAAAAAAAAGAAGAAGAAAATATTTGCTTTTTCAGTTTTTACAAAAGCATTACTTTAGAAAATTACTTTTCAGTTTTTTTTTAGTTTTTACAAAAATAAATTACTTTAAAAATTATTTTTCAGTTTCTTTTAAAGCAATATTTTTCTAAAAACTAGAAAAAATACATTCATTTTTTTCAGTTTTTAGTAAAAAAAGCATTTAATTTTTTTTTTCAGTTTTTACAAAAATATTGCTTTAGAAATTTGCTTTTCAGTTTTTTGTTTTCAGTTTTTATAAAAATATTATTTTAGAAAATATTTTTCAATTTTTTTAAAGCAGTTTTTTTGTAAAAATTGGAAAAAAAATATTTTCATTTTTTTCAGTTTTTAGTAAAAACATATCAGTTTTTTTCAGTTTTTACAAAAAAAAAAAAAATTGCTCTAGAAAATTGATTTTCGGGTATGGGTAATGAGTCATTTTAATTAATTAGAAAATATTTAGAATTGACAAACAGGACGATGACACGTGTCCATCCATTTAAATGAGGTGTATATTTGAACCCAAAGTATGACTGCAAGGATATAGATAACCCAATAGTATAACGGGGGGTATTCTTAGACCATTTTCGAAAGTGCAGGGATATATTTGGGCCTTTGCCATTAATTTTTGAAAGAAATTTGATGAGAGTTAGTATTGGGGTTGTACATTGCCGCACTATTGTGTTTAATTTTCAACCACTCGCTTAGGATTAATGAATGCGTCTCTCAGCATCACGTGCTTCGTATGAGAGACGATAGGGTGTTCAAAATCAATCCGAAATCGAAACTTAATGGCTTATTGATATCGGGTTAACGGTTTAACGGACGAGGAACGGATTGAGATTTTTTTTATTAACGACTTATCAGTTTGGGGGCGGATTATTCAATTTTCTTAACGGATAATCTGTTAACCCGTTAAGGGGGCGGATTATTCAATTTTCTTAACGGATAATCCGTTAACCCGTTAAGAATATATATATAATTTATTTTTATCCATATTACTGCTCTGGACAATTGTACGAAGTGCAAAGTGAATTGTACTGATTGCTTGGAAGTATCTAATTGGCCATTGAATCTCTTCCCCACGGGAGACCAATAATCAGTATTAAACTATTAACATTTACACTTTAGAAACCCTAGCATCTAAACCCAGCAGCCAACCCTTTCACCTCTCCATCTCGCTCTCACCGTCTCGTCTCTCCCTCTCGCTCTCGCCGTCTCGTCTCTCCCTCTCTGCTCTCGTCAACTCGCCTCCCTTTTCAATACTTAAACTGGTCCTAATTGGTATAAGTTTGAATTGGAATCATAAGGCCTTGAACTAATTTTCAAAATAAGGGTGGCCAACCAGGCCTGTCTTTTCAAATTTCAATAAATAGCTTCATCAGTGACGTTACCTTACTATGTCAAGAAATTCTCAAACAACAACCACACACACGCATAGCCAGCAGAGCAAGGAAGAAGGAAAGAGGAAGTCAAAAAATTTATCGTCTGTTTATTTTTCAATAAGGTATTTCGCCCAAAGTAATCTTTCATCTTGGGTATAGTGATGTATCTCTATAGATTACTTCTCTTTTGATATCCAGTATTTGATTCTAGTACTATGGCCTCATGGTGTAATTTAGTTGATATATATGTATGAGAAATGTTGACTATATTGTTGTCTCGAGGATGTACTCCCCAACACTGTGTTGAAGTATGTTAACTTTCAATCAACTGAAACTAAACCGATAACCACCCGATAATAGCTAAACTGATATCAATCCACCTGATATCCTATCGGGTGGCTAGCGGATTAATATATTTAAAAACCGATAACCGATAAGCCAAAGTGTTAAGTGTAAATAACTGTCCGATCCGCCCGTTAAGCAGCACTAGAGACGATCCCATGTTTATACGTGGAGCTTATTTGGATTAGCTGATTGTAAATAGCTGATAAGCTTGAAATGCTGAAAAATATTTTTAATTGATAAAAATAATTTTTTAAATAAATATTTACGTGCTTGAATATGTGTGCTGAATCTGATAACAAGCAGTTGATGTGTTTGGTAGAAACATGCTGATAAGTTGTTCTTTTGTTAAAATGACTAAAATATCCTTAAAACTTTAGAAAAGATTATAAATTAAAAGTTTCTTTGTAAAGAAAAGGATGAACAAAGAATATGGAATGAAAAGAAAGTTAGAAAATATATTTTGGGAAAAATATTTTGTGAATTAAGAAATATTATTAAGGATAAACTAGTAAAAGCTTTGGTTAAACTAAAAGTGATTATAAGCTTGAAAAGACATAAGGTGGGGGTGACCAACTTATGATGTATGGCTGATTTTAGCTTATAAGCACTTTGAGTATTTACCAAATGCATAGATAAGCCAATATGTGCTTATAAGCCAATTTGACCAGTTTATAAGCTTAGTCAAACACCCTCATAATCACGAGTTAAGATTGATACTCCCTCTGGGCTACAATAAGTGATAATTTACCTTTTATTTTGGTCCAAAATAAATGTCCATTTACATAATCAAGAAGGAATTAATTTTATTTTTTTAAAATTTGCCCTTATTTACATATTCTAATGTGTCAAGGTAAAGGTAACAGTTAATTAAGGTTAATTTAGTGAATATATCTTTTTTTCTCTAGGAGTTTGTATTTCCTTAATGGATGTGCCAAATGTAAAATGGTCACTTGTTGTGGACCGGATAGAATAAAATTAGTAGTAGTAATAAATTTCTGGTGTCGATGTAAGAGTTTCATCTTTCGGTCCATGATTTGTACTCCTTGTTCACTTTTACTTGTTCATTATACTAAAAATATATTTTTTCACTTTTGCTTATTCATTTTAGCAAATCAAGAGAAATATAATTTTTTTTCTATTTTACCCTTATTATTAACTATTCATTCTTTAAATTATTTTTTAAGATTTTTTAAAATACTATCACTATTATTAATTTTATAGTAAAATATATATTTCATTTATTATTTCTTAAGAAGAATGCAAAGTATAAAATTGGACGAGGGAGTATTTGTTAGATGGCCATAGGCACGTATATGTAATGCTTTAAAAGTTAGCCCCATCATTTTTATTTTTATTTTTATTTTTGAGAATAGGAAAACTGATGGATTGCGATTGCCTCTTTAGGACCCGTTTGGCCATGAGTTTTGCCAAAATAAATTTAGAATTTATTTGGCAAACACATGTTTGGCCATAGATTTTGCCCACATTTTGGCAAAATCTCAAATCCCAAATCCAAAATCCATTTTGGGCCAAAACATGACCATTATATTTTTTAAAATTTTTAAATATTACCCTAAACTTTTATAGTTTGTAAAAGAGCCCATATTTATTACGACCAACTAAATATTTGATGAATATGCTCCCTTATCAGCTCAATCCTTTGTGCATCTTACTTTTGCTTCTGATTTGTAGGCTAAATGGCTTTCTGAATACTCATATCAGTTAACTTTTTCTTTTTAATTAGGAGCCGTAATTCTCTAATGGGATTTTATTATAATTAATGATTTATATAGTTCATTATAAAAATGATAATTTTATACCAAACTTATTTATGTTCAGGACTATGGTTTGTGATAATGGTACTATTGGATATTTGTGATGGTTTTTAGAACTTGTGGGGCATAAGTCATGTTTCATGTTTTTTCAGCTAAAAAGTGAAATATGTTTTGAAAAATCATGTCCAAACACATTTTCATCTTCAAACTAAACTTCACCCAAATCAGATTTTTTAAAATAAATTTGGGACTTTATGGCCAAACGCTAACTTAATTTCTACTATATTTTGGTGACTTGTGGGTTGCGTCGTATTCTGAATGCTACCTCAGTTTTGAAAAAATTACTCGCTTTGAGATATGAGGGTTCATTTATTTAATCTTTATTTTGAGTGTGGACATTGTTTAATTGATTTTGTAAGACTAAAATTTGCATATTTAGAAAGTATATAAATAATAGAGAAAATTACTCTCTTTATCATTTGGGATAATTATAATTTTAAAAGGTAGTATAACTGAAGAAAAATTTAATGTTGGATCAGACAAAACAGGACCCAAGGAGATCTTGTACTCCCTGCACACAGACCGCAATGCACAGTTTTGGACAACTAAAATGGGGATACCCGCACATATAGCCATTTTCAAGAATGTTGTTTATGTTATAAAATAAAGACGGTAAAATAAAGACAAGTATGAAGAAAAATTGATATATTATTCAAACTTCAAACTTATGTACATAATGAACTGAATTCTTCTCTATTTATAGAAGAAAGGAAGTTGTTGTGTAAGCTGCTACTGCAAGCTGGTGCTGCAAGCTGCTGTGTAAGCTGCTTGTAAGTTGCTGTGTAAGCTGCTGCTCTAAACTGTTGTGCCAGATATAGATAATTTTCTATCATGGGTAATATTTATCCATAACGGAGTACCGAAAGGATAAGCTTCTTCAGGAGGCTTATTTCCAATAGAGTACTAAATAGATAAATGTATTAATGGCGGAGTCTCATATGGATAAACTTCTTCAGGAAGCTTATTTATAACGGAGTACTAAATGAACATCCATAATATAATATATTCATAACACTCCCCCTTGGATGTTCATTAAAAGATAATGTGCCTCGTTAAAAACTTACTAGGAAAAACCCCGTGGGAAAAAAAAACCCTAGTGAAGGAAAAAGAGTACACATATTTAGTAATACGCATTGCTAGCTGCCTCATTAAAAACCTTATAAGAAAAACCCTGTGGGAAAAAACCTTAATAAGGAAAAAAGAGTACATCGCATATTTTACTCCCCCTGATGAAAACCTTGTTTCAAATAGTTAAGTCTCCGCATTCCAATCTTGTATACCATCTTCTCAAAAGTTGAAGTTGGTAAAGATTTAGTGAATAAATCTGCCGGATTGTCATTTGAACGGATTTGTTGCACATCAATGTCACCATTTTTCTGAAGATCGTGTGTGTAGAATAATTTTGGTGAAATGTGCTTCGTTCTATCTCCTTTTATAAATTCTCCCTTCAATTGGGCTATGCATGCAGCATTGTCTTCGTATAAAATTGTGGGTCTTTTCTCACATTCCAAATCACATTTTTCTCGAATAAAATAAATTATTAATCTCAACCATATGCATTCCCTACTTGCTTCATGAATGACTATTATTTCAGCATGATTTGAAGAAGTAGCAATAATAGATTGTTTTGTGGAGCGCCATGATATGATAGTACCTCCACATGTAAACACGTACCCGGTCTGAGATCTAGCTTTATGGGGATCAGATAAATAACTTGCATCTGCATAACCAACAAGATTTGCACTATCTTTGTTAGCATAAAACAAACCCATATCAAGAGTTCCCTTTAAATATCGCAATATATGCTTAATCCCATTCCAATGTCTCCGTGTAGGAGAAGAGCTATATCTTGCTAGTAAATTAATAGAAAATGCTATGTCAGGCCTTGTAGCATTAGCAAGATACATAAGTGCACCAATTGCACTGAGATAGGGTGTTTCAGGACCCAGGAGTTCCTCATCCTATTCTAGAAGTCGGAACGGGTCCTTATTCATTCAAGTGATCGAACAACTATTGGTGTACTCAATGGATGCGCTTTGTCCATATAAAAGCGTTTTAAGACCCTTTCTGTATAGGCAGATTGATGCATAAAGATCCCATTTGCTAAATATTCAATTTGCAGTCCAAGACAAAGTTTTATCTTTCCAAGATCTTTTATCTCAAATTCTTTCTTAAGATATTCAATTGCCTTTTGGAGCTCTTCTGGAGTTCCAACAAGATTTATGTCATCAACATAAACAGCAAGTATAACAAATTCTAATACCATTTTCTTTATAAAAATACATGGACAAATAACATCATTTATGTAACTCTCTTTCAACAAATATTCACTGAGGCGATTATACCACATGCGCCCAGATTGTTTTAAACCGTACAAAGATCTTTGTAATCTGATTGAGTACTTTCCCGAGATTTTGAATATGCTTCAGGCATTTTAAATCCTTCAGGGATTTTCATGTAAATCTCATTATCAAGTGACCCGTACAGATAAGCTGTAACCACATCCATCATATGTATTTCAAGCCTTTCACGTAAGGCTAAACTGATGAGATATCGAAATATTATGGCATCCATAATGGGTGAATATGTTTCTTCATAATCGACTCCAGGTCGTTGTGAGAATCCTTGTGCGACAAGGCGAGCCTTGTATCTTTCAACTTCATTTTGCTCATTCCTTTTTTTCACAAAAACCCATTTATGACCAACTGATTTTATACCAGCAGGTGTTTGGACTACTGGTCCAAAGACATCTCTTTTAGCAAGTGCGTTCAATTCTGATTAATTCCCCCTTGCCATTTTGGCCAATCAGATCTTTGTTGACATTCTTCGATAGATCGGGGTTCAAAATTCTCACTATCTTGCATAATGTTAAGTGCAACATTATATGCAAAAATATTATCCACCACTATTTCAGATCGATTTAAATTAATCCCATCACCAGTAGAACTTATTAAAAGTTCTTTGCTCACTTGAGTCACGAGTTTATTGATTTCTTCAGGAATCTCATAACTAATCAGATCTTGGGTCTCTTCAGGAGATCCCTTCATAATATCATTTTGATCATTTGTCGATTTTCTTTTTCTAGGATTTCGATCCTTAGAACCCATAGGTCTACCACGCTTCAGGCGTGCTTTAGGTTCACTAGCTCTCATGCTAATAGATGGTTCTGCTGGGAAATCAATTTGGATAGGCACATTCTCTGCAGGGATATGTGACTTAGTTATCCTTTTTAAATCAGTAAATGTGTCTGGCATTTGATTTGCTATATTCTATAAATGGATGATCTTCTGGACCTCCTGATTACATATAGGGGTACGTGGATCAAAGTGAGATAATGATGAAACTTTCCACACAATTTCTCTTTTGATTTCCTTTTTCTCTCCCCCTAATTGTGGGAAATTTATTTCATCAAATCGACAATCTGCAAATCGAGCAGTAAATAAATCTCCCGTCAATGGTTCAAGATAGCGAATAATAGAGGGTGATTCAAACCCAATATATATTCCTAACCTTATTTAGGGGCCCATCTTACTGCGCTGTGGTGGTGTTACTGGCACATATACAGCACATCCAAAAATTCGTAGATGGGCAATATTTGGTTTTCATAAGTAGTGGTCTTGCTATCAATTGCAGTCGTTTAATAAATGACTCTGCAAGACCATTTTGAGTATGAACATAAGCTACCGGATGTTCAACTTTTATCCCAACTGATAGACAGTAATCATCAAAAGTTTGAGATGAGAATTCTCCAGCATTATCAATGCGAATAGCCTTTATAGGATAATCTGGGAATTGTGCCCTTAATCGAATTATTTGGGCTAATAACTTTGCAAACGCCAGGTTGCGAGATGATAATAGGCACACATGAGACCATCTTGAAGATGCATCTATTAGGACCATAAAATATCCAAACAACCCACTTGGTGGGTGAATAGGTCCACATATATCCCCATGTATACGTTCTAAGAAGGTAGGGGACTCAATGCCAACCTTCATTGGTGATGGTCTAGTGATCATTTTGCCTTGATAACAAGCATCACAAGAAAATTCATTATTTATAAGAATCTTCAAGTTCTTTAATGGATGCCCACTTGAATTTTCAGTAATTCGTCTCATCATTATTGATCCAGGATGACCCAAACGGCCATGCCAAAGCACAAAAGTATTTGAATCAGAAAACTTCTGGTTTATGATAGAGTGTGCTTCAACTGTACTAATCTTTGAATAATATAAGCCAGAAGATAAAGTTGGTAACTTTTCTACAATGCATTTCTGGCCAGAAATATTCTTTGTAATACAAAGATATTCCATATTCATTTTATCTATTGTCTCAACATGATACCCATTTCGGCGGATATCTATAAAACTCAACAAGTTTCTTCGGGACTTGGAGGAGTACAATGCAATGTCGATAATAAGTTTTGTTCCCTTAGACAGAAATACAATAGCTCTTCCGGAGTTTTCAATCAAACTTATATTACCAGAAATTGTAGAAACATTTGCTTTTTCCTTATGCAAATAAGAAAAGTATTTCTGATCTTTGAATATGGCATGAGTTGTTCCACTATCAACTACATAAATATCTTCATGATTGGTCTTTGATCCAAACATAATTTGAGGATTATCCATATTCTTCAAAATTACATAAACAAAATAAATATGATAGTAAACATTATAACTTTTATTTATGTATAACAATTACATAACTATACTATCTACTACAAATAACAGAAATTAAAATATTTACATCTCTACAGATTCACTACCGATTACATGACTTGTTTCTCCTTCTGGGAGTGCAAAGTAATCAGCTACATTCAAATGCATGAAGTCTAAATTATCTTCAGAAATAAAATTTGCTTCAGCATTTTTCTCTGTCTTCTTCAGGAAAACTTGATATAGCTCAACCAGGTGCTTTGGCGTACGGCATGTACATGACCAGTGCCCTTTTCCTCCACATCTATAGCATGCATTTTCTGGCTTTGCTTCTTGCATCGCTTCATGCTTTTGTTCCTTCCTTTTCCACTGCTGGTGGTGAGGAGGGTTCTTTGGTGCATTATTATTACCACGATTAGAGTTTCCTCCCCGACCACGGCCATGACCACGACTGGGGCCACGTCCTCTTCCACGTTTAGCTTGGTGGAAGTTCGTCTCATTCACTTCAGGGAATGGACAAGAACCAGTAGGTCGGCTTTCATGGTTTTTCATTAATAGCCCATTATGTTGCTCGGCTACAAGAAGATGTGAGATAAGTTCAGAATACTTTTTGAATCCCATCTCTCGATATTGCTGCTGCAGGAGCATATTCGAGGCATGAAAAGTGGTGAAAGTTTTCTCCAACATATCATGATCAGTAATATTATCACCACATAGTTTCAATTGGGAAATAATTCTGAACATAGCAGAATTATACTCATTGATAGATTTAAAATCTTGTAGCCTTAGATGAGTCCAATCATAACGTGCCTGTGGAAGAACGACCATCTTCAGGTAGTCATATCTATCTTTCAAATTACTCCACAATATGACTGGATCTTTAACAGTAAGATATTCCATTTTCAGGCCCTCATCAAGGTGATGGCGTAGGAATATCATTGCTTTGGCACGGTCTTGGTTTGATGCCTGATTTTTATCTTTGATGGTGTCTGCCAGACCCATCGCATCAAGATGAATTTCGGCATCAAGCACCCAAGACATGTAGCTTTTGCCCGATATATACAGGGCTACAAACTCAAGTTTAGAAAGATTTGATATTATTTAGAAAAAGAAAGTTCGTACCTTTGATACTTTCAAAGTATTTTCTCGAGATGGCAGAGTCTCGTGCTGATAACGTGTTATAAAATAAAGACTGTAAAGTAAAGACAAGTATATAGAGAAACTGATATATTATTCAAACTTCAAACTTATGTACATAATGAACTGAATTCTCCTCTATTTATAGAAGAAAGGAAGCTACTGTGTAAGCTGCTACTGCAAGCTGCTGTGTAAGCTGCTGCTCTAAACTGTTGTGCCAGATATAGATAATCTTCTATCATGGGTAATATTTATCCATAACGGAGTACCGAAAGGATAAGCTTCTTCAAGAGGCTTATTTCCAATAGAGTACTAAATAGATAAATGTATTTATGGCGGAGTCTCATATGGATGGATAAACTTCTTCAGAAAACTTATTTACAACGGAGTACTAAATGAACATTCATAATATAATATATTCATAACAGTTTAGATATTAGTAGTATTTTTTTTATTTGAATATTTAAACTAAAAAATTTAATTTAAGAACAACTTAGGATATTTTTATCCTGAAAAATTAAACTGAAAAAATTGAAATTCAAGATGTACTGATTAATTTCTAAATATCAGCCCTTTAGAGTGGCTATCTGGTGTCATTTTTACCCTAAAATGAGTCAGTTAATGAGTAACTACTAAAGGTGAAAATAGCGGGCTAGCTATTTTTCGGACTGGTAATCAAAAAATAGCCAATATTTTGCTGAAACACGAAATGTTTCAGCACAATATGCAGGATTATAGAGCTCTTGCATATAAACTTCTATCATATTCAAAGGCGGATCGAGGATTTAAATTCTATGGGTTCAATTTTAAGATTTTTAGCATTGAACCTATTATATATTTAAAGTTATGGGTTCAAATCTATTATTTTTGCAATTTTAATAAATTTTTACACATAAATTTCTACTCCGTGTCGAAAGTTATGGGTTAAATTGAACCCGTAACTCTCACACTGGATCCGCCTCTGATCATATTATGTTGGAGCTATAGCACACAGAAAGTTCCAGCATAATATGCGGGTTTATGGAGCTCCTTCTATCCAGCATAATATGCGGGATTATGGAGCCCCTGCGTATAAACTTTCAGCATATTATGTTGGACTCCAGCACATTATATTGAAATCTCATATGTACAAAATTCGAACTCCAGCATATTATGCTGGAATTTTCGGATTTTTAAAGGTATTTTTGTTCAGATTTTATTTTTACATCAAAATGTTTTTTATGTTATGAGTTGTTCCTCCTTAGTTCCGATTACCTTCTCAGATAAACAAGTTTCGTCAACTTTCTTCACCTTCATCTAGCGGGTAAGTAAAAGCTAATGTTAGATACAAGTGGTAAAGTACCAAAACTAATTAAGTTGTTACCACAAAACTGTTGGTTTTGATGATTGCCAAAGGAATATATTCATGAACCAAGTCTATGGAAAGTGTACACAGGTGACAGGCAGAATCAAGCAAAAAGCATGCACGTGAAAGGGATAAGTATAAATGGTTATTTTTGATAATCCCTGAACGAAAATATTATATATTTAATAAGGAGTAAGACTCCTTACTTGAAGAGAACTTTATCCAACATAAGAAAAAAGTTAGAAGTTGAAGATAACTAGAATTCTTCCATCAAGGAAGAGTAAAGCATTAGACTTCTAGTTAATTCTTATTCTACTAACTCTATAAATATTAGTTTTGTTGTCTTTTACGGGTGATGCACACATACTGAAGTTAAGCACGAATTGAGAGCAAAATAGCAAGGCATTTTGTGAGCAATTCTTGTGTGATTTAAGAATGCGATCCTAAAGCTACGCGAACCAGATTGAAGAACCAGTTTCATAAAGAGTTTTATGTGTCTTTCTTTATTTCTAGTTCAAAGTGTAGTAAGCGTTATGAGTTGTACCTTTCAACTTTTAAGAAGCAAATTGTACTAGGTACCTGAGTTTTATCTTTCAAGTTAGAGTTAACTTTAAGTAATTGCAACGGCCTGTGGCGTGTTGCTATAAGGGTTAGAGTTAATCCTTAGGTTTGCAAGAGGTTATAAATTCGAGTTGTATTGTTCAAGTTAGAGCAACTTAAAACAGTCGCAATAGCCCGTGGCTGGTTGCTACAAGGGTTAGAGGTAATCCTTAGGTTTGCAAGAGTTTGTAAACTTTGTTGTTGGCTGAGAGTTGTAGTGAAGTGTTTGGAAAAAATCCTACTGGGTAGTAGGTCGTGGTTTTTTCACCTTTTGAGTCGAGTTTTCCACGTAAAAATTCTTGTGTTATTTATTTTCTGTGTTATTTATTCCGCAACTGTAGTGTAAGGAACGTATAGAAGAACCAGGTCTTTTGATAATCCAGTACACACAAAAATCAGGCACCACACAAATCACCCTCCCTCTGTGTGGTATTAAAGTATAAAACATCATATTACATAGTTTAATAGGGAAGAAAGCATGGACCGGAATTTATAATTAGCTGCATCAAGAAAATGGATTTATGTGATTAACCATATTTATATAATGGTGTCTTGAAACAGAGATTAAACAAGATTCCAAATCCAGAATATTATAAGAAGAAACTCATGTGCATTAATTCCAAGAAATCAGAGCTGAATCCTTCCACGGATCCAATTACGGCAACTTTTAATAAAGATGGTTAATGAGTGCTAACGCATTGCTAGCAAGTTTGGTAATAGTTGCCATGCAACTATTTACTATTTTCTTCACAGCTGGATTTACCTTTCGACCGGAGAAACCTTCGGTGCATGAATCTGCGTCTGTTATTACAGCACTTGCATATGTCTTGGCATTAGCCAACTGGAATTCTTTATCTTTATCACTCAAATGTCCCATTGCGTCAACAGCCAGTTTGAGTTCGTATACAGCATCCTTGACATCTTCAAAACAGTCTTTAATAGCGGCGGCTTCAATTTTGGTTATACCCTTTTTCCTTTTAAGTTCCGAGACAGCAACAGTGGCGTTGCGAGCGCCATTTATGGCTACGTTAAGGGCTGCTTTGCATAGCCTTGTGGAATTGATTTTCACTGAAGAAGCGTAGGGAATTAGTGTTTTCTGGCAAAGTGAAGGGTATGTGGTGATCTTGCATTTGGTTTTGACGAAGTTTGTGTAGGCTGGCCGAGAGATTTTGGCAGCTGTGGCTGCAGGCGAAGTTAGCGAAATGAATAAAACAAATGCCAAAAGGGGAAACGTCAAGTTTTTGCAAGTAGAGTACACCTCCATTTCTCCTGCTAATTGAGTTTGGAAGATGTGTTGAATTATGTGTGTTGGGAATAGAGCGAAGATGTGAATATATTTATAGAGATCAAAATTGGCTGGATGGAGGATTTTATTTAATTTTTCAATTCTGATCATGATTACGAAATGAGAATAAAATTGCTGTAAGCTGCATAAAAATGAGTTGTAAGTGTGGGATATCAGATTATCTCGCCATCACAAACGGTAGCAGTCACACAATGTCACATGGAAATCATTCAAGCATGAGAGTTTGTAAGCAAAGTCAACGTAACTTATCAAGGGGTAAGAAAGCGGATCTATATATGCCTAATTTACGTGTATATGTATATTTACCTAGCCTATATTGAACTATTGCACCAGCAGATCATCTTTTTCTAGGGTATTAGAATTGTAGACGTTACTTCTTGAGTAGACAGGGCTTGAGCTTAGAAGTGGAGCAAGATTTTAACTTTATTTGTTCTAATTTTAGAACGGTAACTTTACGTGCTAATAATTGGATTTTAAATTTAATATTTTGTTTATATTCAATGAGGTTTTTAACACAAATATACTATTTGAGCAATGTGTTCTGTCGAACTCGCATTCGGCCTTCTAGCTCTATCCTGAAGAGTGGTCGGCCGAACAAGGAGGCGAAGCCAAAATTTGAACCTTATGGGTTCTGAATTCTATCCCGTTTATGTTACTGGTTTCTAAATTAATAAGTTATACATATTCAATGGATATCTTAACAGAAATATATGTTTTGAATAAAAGTTATTAAGTTCGGCCGAACCCGCAAGACTTATGCTATAGCTCCGCCCCTGGTTGAACGTTCTTTGATAAAATTATATTGTGATAGGTCAAATATTAATTACTGTAATATATAAAATCTAGAAGCAAAATTCTTAACTTCGCCAATATGAGTCTTGAGGAATGGACTGTAAGACTGCGTGAACGCGGCCAGAAAATGAAAAGAATGACAGCATAAAACACTGCGGAAGAGAAGGCGATTTCTATGAACAGAAATTAGCTGAAAAAAGAGAGACGGAAAACCTTCAACTAACTCTCGGAGCATAAACATCGGATAATTTATTTTTTTTATTTTTTTTTTTTTTACATCTGTTCATGTAGTCAAAGGCATTTCTTCTCTGCACAACTCAGGAATATTAATAACTTAGGTACTCCTTCCGGTCAATATTACTAAATATATCTGGTCCAAAATAGTTGTCACTTTAAAAAATTAAAGGTATAATTAATTACTTCGTATGTTTCAATTTATGTGAATCTATTTTCTTTTTAGTTTGTGCCAAAAAAATGACTACTTTACATATTTGGAAACAATTTACCTTTATGTAATGATTTATAGCCACACAAAATATATGTACCTCATTTTATACCACAAATTTAAAAAACTTCTCTTTTTTCTTAAACTCCGTACCACATAAATTGAAACGGAGGGAGTACTATTTTTCTATTTTGCCCTTAGTATTAAATATTCTTCAAAAGTAAAAATATTGACTACATAGCATAAGAAACTTAGAAGTGAAGAGTAATAAATAAGAGTATAGTAGTCAAAGCCTTCTTATTAATAATTTCTTAAGACACATGTAAAAGAGAAACATGACAACTAAATTGGACCAGAGGGGTATTGAATTTGGAATTAAGAAGTTATTTATTTTATTTTAATTATGGAACAGCGTCTTTTCTTATTAATTCTATGGATCATTTCGTAGCTTCGTTAATTTTCGGCATTTCCGTATACAAATTTTGATTATGTGAGCAACGAGATGCTATACCTTAAAAGGCATTCTTGTTCACTACAAAAAAGAGCTAAACAGTACACAATAATGAAAAATAGCATCGTTCTTGAGACAGTAAAAAGAAAGTAAATGCAGTATGAATGGGTGTGGTCTGCCGAAATACGAAATCTTGAGTGAGCTGATTACTTTACTTTGCAGGAAGGAAAAGACTTATCTGTGTCTAAACTTTTTGTCGATGCAGTAATCCTAAATAATGTACTACTATATATACGAATTTGAATAGGTAATTAGAGGGATCAAGATTTTAACGTTTATCACCATTGGTTATTTTGACCTACGTATGTACAAAAGGATGTTTCTTACTTCCGCATGATTAACGCAATAAGATTTAAAGTCTAATAACTCGATTTGAATTGTCATTTTTTTTACTTAGGGATTTCGGTGTAATTTGGGGGCAAAAATATATTAAGCCTAGTACAGTTGTAAGTTCAATCTTATGTTTTCTTTGCTTGATCACCAAATTCTTATGTCACAGAAAACAGAGGTCCCATCTGGAGATCTAATGGCGTTTGTAGAAAAGAAATTCCCAACCAAGTTTAGTTGAGAACTTGAAAAGAAAGTTCGAGAAAGAATTGAAAAAAAAAACATTTTTTGGAAACAAACGTCTAAGGTTTTTAACTCTTTTTTATTCGCTTGATTCATTATTCCACTGGAATTTGGATAATGATCAAATTTAGGTGGCAATTTGTTCCGAAAAAAAGGCAATTTTTTTTGGCCACATTCTATTGTTCAAAATTTGAACACCTAACACCGCTGCAATCAAGATTACAAGGTTAAGTACAAAATTTTGCTATCTAAATTGTAGGAGTAATAGGGAGGAAAGCATTGACCGGAATGCAGAACTAGGATTCATGAGATTAACTATATTTACAGAGATTAATCAAGATCTCATATCCAGAATATTATAAGAAGAAATTAAACTCGTGAGCATTATTAATTCCAATAAATCAGAGCTGAAGCTCATGCCAGGATCTACAAACAGACAGTACTATACATAAAGATGATTAATGAGTGACAACGCATTGCTAGACAGTTTAATAATAACTGCCATGCTTCTATTTATGATGTCCTTCACATCTGGATTTACCTTCCGTCCAGAAAACCCATCAGTGCATGAATCTGCGTCTGTTATTACAGCACTTGCATATGTCTTGGCATTAGACAACTGAAATTCTTTATCTTCACCACCCAAATGTCCCATTGCTTCAACAGCCAGCTTGAGTTCGTACACAGCATCCTTCACATCTTCCATGCAGTCTTTAATAGCGGCGGCTTCATATCGGGTTATTCCCTTCTGTTCTTTCTGTCTCGAGACAATAACAGAGGCGTCGCGTGCGCCTTTTATGGCTACGTTAAGCGCTTTTATGCACAGTATTGTGGAGTTGCTTTTCACTGATGAGGCATAGGGTATTAGTGTTTTCTGGCAAAGTGAAGGGTATGTGGTGATCTTGCATTTGGTCTTGACGAAGTTTGTGTAGGCTGGCTTAGAGTCTTTGGCTTCTGTAACTGCTGGATGTGTTAGAGAGATGTATAGAACAGTTGCCAAAAGGCGAAACATCAAGCTTTTCCAAGTAGAGTACGCCTCCATTTCTCCTGCTATAGTGTTAACTAGCTATTCATGTATATATCTAGGAGGTTGGGAAATGATGTGTAGTTGATATGTTGGGAACAGAGAGAAGATCATGTCAATGTATTTATAGATATCTAATTGGCTGCCTGCAGGGAGGATTTCTCTTAATTGTTCAAATCTGATCATATTATGAAATACTAACAATTAAATGGCTGTAATTAAGCTGCACACAAATGAGTTGTGAATATGCGGATCAACTTATCTCTCGCCGTCTCGAACGGCACCAGTCACATGGAAACTCAGAGATTGAAAGTTTGTACGCAAAGTCAAATTATTGCAAGGTCAACTTATCAAGGGGTGAGAAGGCGGATCTATGCCTTTCAATATACGTATGTATAACACATTTAACTCCTAGCTCCAGCTATATATGGTAAATACTTACCTTTACTAGATGTTTACACCATTGAGTGTTTACACCTAATCAATTAATTTAGTCTAAGCAGTTAAAAATTAAAGTAAAAATACACATCATGGTTAAGTGATTAAATAACTTTGTGAAAGATGTAACACCTCGTGTGAGTAATTTTTGCCTTCAGCTATTGCACATATATAGCTAGGCCCAAATAAATTAATTATTTCTGTTTAGGGTGTGAAACGTGATCAAGAGAATCCAGATTTTAAGATTATCTTGGGTAGGAGAGTAGTGGATCGTAGGACTAACGTGGCCAGAAAATGAAGGAAAAATGACAGCACAAAATATTGCGGAAGAGAAGGCGATGTCTATGAATAGAAGTTAAGCGGAAAAAAAGAGAGGGAAAACCTTGCATGGCCTCGTTGCTTTCTTTATTATTAACTTCATTGATTATGCCTTAGGCAAGACGTCTTGTAACTAGAAAGCTTACGTTTTATGATACTTATTTGTGTGGATTTTTGAGTGTCATAGTGATTTAAATATTTAATTTCATTCAATTTTGAAAAAGTTTCCTATTTTGGAGGGGATTAACAATAATACTTTCTCTCAAAAAAGAAAAGAAAAGTGTCCCTCTCTAATTGAGTGGCAACCAAGTTGGATTGTATGGCAAGTGTTAGGACCCGATTCTTTGTCAATCGGACGTGGCGCGACTGTGGCAAGAATTGGAGTGTGATGGGCGCGAAAAATTGGCCCAAAATGGCCCGTGACAGCAAGTATGCACTACGCATACGAGGTTGATAACCCAATGGTTGCTTTGGGCCGTTTTCAACTTGCCTTACATTAGGACGAGTCTTGAAATAAGTTCCAACTAAATTTACTTTAAACACGAGAGCGGATTCACCTTGCTTTAAGCAGTAGTGTCATCTCGACACCTTTTCCTTAGAAAATTTCTTAAATATAAATGTACAAATAATATATGTGAAAACAAAATATGAATAAAATAAGTAAAATGACTTCATTTGCATAGGCAGATGTAATCTTACAACAACAAATTTATCCGAAGCCAATACTTTCAACGTGCAAAATTTATGTGTTAATTAAAATCACTAAAATTGCAGTAAGTTGTGGGTCTGAACTAGGGGTGTACCTAATTTGGTAAATACCTAATTACTGTACTGAAACCTAAAATTTTAGTATTTGGTATTCGATATTTTGGTATTCGGTATGGTATTTGGTTTAAGTTTTAAAAATAAATTGGTATTAGGTATTTTAAAATAAAATATTGAAATACTGATACCGTACCGAAATATATATTATATTACACAATACACATATTATTAGTTAATAACATAAATATAAGAAATCTAAAATTTTACTTCTCTTTATTTTCTAAGTTTATCAATTAACTCTAAGCAAGTAACAAGACATTTCTAATGATCAAATTTATTATTTTATGTACAATTCTCTCTCTCTGAGTTGGTATTTGCTGATTTTGGACAAAACTTTTGTCAACAAATATTTTTAATTTTGTACTTTCGAGTACTTTAATTAAGAATATTACCGTCTATGACTCTATGCACTAGTTAGTATTTAAACCGAATAAACCGAAGTTACAGAGCCGAATAAATCGAAACCGAAAGGAGAAAAACCGAACCATACCGAATTTAATTAGGTACGGTATTGATATAGCATTTTAAAAAATCGAATACCGAAATAACGAATCGAAATATCTAAATACCGTATCGTACCGACTGACAAACACCCCTAGTCTGAACCCATAATCTTAAAAATGTAATAAGTTCAAATACAACAAATCTTAAAGATTAAACCAATAGGGTTTAATTCCTAAATTTTCGTATGTTCGTTTGTCACCAAATGTTGTCTTGTTGGCTGGTGAACTGCCTCTCTCCTCTCAAGGAGGTTGAGGGGTTTGAATTAACCTCAGTAAGTATGGCGTGTAGTTTCTAAAATTGCTTTGCCTTTATCTGCTGCTAAGAGTTAAGATGTCAGCAAAGTTTGAACTGCCGACCTCTTATCAATTTAAAGCAACTAAACCAATGGACTCAGATCCCTTTCAATATACAATACTGAACAAATATCGACTAGAATTCTGGATCGGGATTTTTTTTTTTTTTTTGGGTTTGTTTACCCGAAAAATCGAGAAACGTTGAATTTAGGAGTGGTTTTAATAATACGTAAATTCCTTATGATACAAAAATGACAATACCAGTATTTTGCTGTAAAATGTGAATAATCAATAGGAAGGCTCAATGAGCAACATGAACTCTTAATGTATCTTGGGGAGGATCAGTCTATTGCAATCTATGTCCCTTTTTATAATAGAGGGTCACTACTTTATCTATAATAAAATAATGCATATAGTGGAGGACCCATGATGGTTTGTCTCTTCCTTGATTCCTGCCTAGATTCTCTCCCTCGGTGCGGTTATAATGGCTTTTGTCGGCAAGCTCGGTACTGGCTCGGGCTTGGTGTTAGGTCGAACTCCTGGTCTTGGTTCGAGCCCGTTCTGCCTTGGGGTATCGATATTCGAGGTATGTGCCGGTCGAAGTTGCTTCGTAGTTCGATTTGGATACGGGCTCGATAATGATACCGGTATTTGCCGTCGATCGGTCTTATAGCTCGAAACTCGATACCCTTACTTCGGAATTCGTCTGAGCTAGTTATGTGGATACCCTTTGATTGAGACATCATCGTTTCGGTCAGTCTTTATGACCGAGAATCGATTTTGACCGTACACAGATAGTCCCTTCGTTTCTCGGAAAGGATGTAGCGAGAAACGATATGATTTCTCTACGGCTCGATCAAATTTATGTCGACGTTTCTATCGACCCCGATCATGATGTATGTGATAACTATCCCATCGGTTCGGTTTTACCGAGGCTTTTAATGCGTGTCACACGGTGGTCGGCCACCGCTAATACCGAATCGTCATGCGTTAGCCTATAAATAGTCTTTCCATACAATTTATACCACTTTTGCGCCTTCTCTTCTTTCAATTTCTCTCATTTATTCTCTCTATTTCGCTACTTCAGGGCCGCTCATACCAGGGTTTTTGGCGTTGTCCATCCTTTCACCTTCCTTCGCATTCTTTCCTCTCATATCAATGGCAAAAACTTTCAAAATCGTACCTCAGAAAGAGAAAGCTTCTTCTTCGCGGCCGTTTGATGACAAGGCGCTGGCGGAACCGTCCGTTCACGACTATGTTCCTGGCCCGTGTATTTTGAAGACCGATTTTAGGGTGGAGAATCCTTCGTCCGTTCCCGGTCGATGTGAGCACGTATCGATGTATGCGTACTCTATAACGGAGGATCATCTCGGGGCCGTCAGGAAAGACTGCAACTGGGGTTCCGAGGTTGTGTTGCAAATTCCATCCTACGATGAGAGCGTCACTACTTATGTGGAGGGTTTTTAAAGTGTTTATACTTATCTCTTCACATTGGGACCCGTCGACCCAGTGATTATTGATTTCTGCAAAATATATTAGGTCACTCTTGGCCAAATTCATCCTTCTTTATGGCGTATAGTGATCTTGTTGCGCTTCTTCTCTATCAAAGGCGGGGGGTTGGATTTTTCTCTGAACCACCTCATACGACTGTACCAGCCTCAGATTTTTCGAGGACTAATTAGACTTCATCGTCGAGCATCGAAGGCTTTGATGTTGAGCATCGATGAAGACAAGGATCGAGGTTAGATGGGTCGATATATTCGAGTGAGGACCCGTGATATTATTCCGGAGGAGAAGATGCAGTTCCCTGAAGAATGAAATTTTGATCGTAAGTGATTCTCGTTTACCTTTCATATCTTTTTTCAGATTTTTTGTGATGTCTTTTCCCGATGTTCAGCTGCCCCATGGATGCCACAAGCAGTGCCTGACCTTGAGGACTGGGTTCGGAATTTAGCCTCGAGCTCCTCTTATGCCAAACGCGCTTGGCGTGATTTGGCAAAAGGCAGATTAGAGGCCAAGAATCACGGTGAGGTTTGCTTCCTGTTTTCTTCGAAGTGTTTTTCACTTTCTTTTTGTTACCAATTTTCTTTAGTGCAGGCGTAACCAGGTATGCCATTCTGAGGCCTTCGAGCGGTGAAGAAGGAAACAAGTCCCTGGTTCTCAAACAGGGGAAAGATAAGAAGCGAAGAGCTTCCTCTCGGTCAGAAGACCCGAAGCCCAAAACTCGAAGGGTGAGGAGAAAAGCAATCGCCCTTTCGATGGACTCGGTCCAATGACTGAGAGAAGAAGGAGATGAAGATAGCTCTTCGGCTTTGGTGATTCGATCTACGGAGGTCATCGAGGTTGCTAGAGCTCCCGAGCCGATGGCGGCTGTGCCTGTCGGGGTTAGTTCCGAAGACCTGAGTCTCAACCGGAGTGCTCCGAGTGATTTGCTCGGGGTTTTGACAATGGGTCATTCGCCTTCTCTTCCATCTTTTTCTGAGGAGGCGTTGAAGGAAGCTCGAGAGTTGAAGATCCTGATATCGGCGCTGGATCTGGTGGAGGGGATCCTTTTAGGGATTGTTTTACTGGGGTCGACGATGGTTCCGATATCGGTGATGCTTCTCTCTTATTAGAGGAGGCTCAGCATTTCATTACTCGAATAATGATTTTTCCATACTTGGTTTCTCTGTTCTTTTCCATACTTGACTCATGTTTCTTACTGTGCAGGACATTAATAGGTTTCGAGTCGATCTTAGCCAGTGTGAGGCCGAGCTCCGGAAGGTCTCAGGTGAGAGAGATGCCATGCGGCTTCTTTGCAGCCAAAAGGATGAGACTATAAAGGATCTCCAAGCGGATTTGGCTAAGGTCCGTGAAGAAGGGGTCGAGCTCGATAAGCAGGTGAGCCTCATTCTGTTAAAGTATGGGTCTGACTCAACCGTGGAAGTTAACCCTTTATTGTCTCAGTTGCAGCAAAAAAATATCGGGTTACTCCGAGAAAAAGTCGACCAAATCCGAGCTGAATACCATCGGTGGAAGGAGAACCTCGACCGCCTGGCAGCGGAAAAAGAAACCATCTTAACGAAATTATTATCGGCTGACGTTCAACTTCGAAGTGTCAAGCAAAAAGGGTCGGTTCAAGCAAAGAGGATTGAGGAGCTTGAAACACGACTTGCTGAGGCTAAAGTGGAAGTTGAGTCGTCGAAAGTTTTGGCGGATAAGTCCATTGCTGTATATCGGGTTGATGCTGAGGCTGCTCAGATGGAGGCCCGAGAAGCGGCGAAGACCGCCGATACTCGAGTTCATTGGGTTGCCGAACTTTCCAAGTGTAGGTATCGGAGGGAGACCCTCGAGGAGATACACGCTCGAGGTTTCGACCTTACCGAAGAGGGAAAAAAGGCAAAAGAGCTCGAAGCGGAAGCTGAAGCCTTGGCTTCTGATGATGATGACAATGATGGTAGTAAAAGCGGATCCGAGGATGGGGAAGACACGACCAGGAAGCTTAGTTTCTAATTCTTCGTGTATGTAAATTAGTCACATAGGCAATTTTTGTATATATGTGTATGACGAGGTCAACTTGTTTTTGTTTTGTGAAGGCTTTTAATCGAATGTTGACCTTGTTGTCTCTCTGATCGATCATACATGTAGCCCTTGGGTTTGCTCGTTGAGTCGATGAATCAAACTTTGAAGGAACATAATCCGTAGGTGATTTGTAAAAGTAGCTTATTAGTCGTTGAGTGAATGTTTTGAAATATTGTAGCCTGTGAGTGAGTGCTTGCTCGAACTCGGAATAACAGGAATAACAGTAGCTCGTAGGCTTAATAGTGGAGTTATTTGAACTCGAAGTAGTGTAGGTAGCCCGTAGGCTTAATGGTCGATTGAGTGCTTGCTCGAACTCGAAAATAAAAATAGCCCGTAGGCTTAGTTGAGTGAATGATTCGAACTCGAAGTGTAAGTAGCCCGTAGGCTTAATGGTCGAGTGAGTGCTTGCTCGAACTCGAAATAAAAATAGCCCGTAGGTTTAGTCGAGTGAATGATTCGAACTCGAAGTGTAAGTGGTCCATATGATTAATGGTCGAGTGAGTGCTTGCTCGAACTCGAAATAAAAATAACTCGTAGGCTTAGTCGAGTGAATGATTCGAACTCGAAGTGTAAGTAGCCCGTAGGCTTAATGGTCGAGTGAGTGCTTGCTCGAACTCGAAATAAAAATAGCTCGTAGGCTTAGTCGAGTGAATGATTCGAACTCGAAGTGTAAGTAGCCCGTAGGATTAATGGTCGAGTGAGTGCTTGCTCGAACTCGAAATAAAAATGGCCTGTAGGCTTAGTCTTAATACAATAAATCTCAAGTCATTGCACATGTATTTATGTTTGGGCCAATCTATATGAGCATGGTTTATTTTGACCATTTGGCTCTTACAAGTTTTCCTGTTAGAGCCCTATTGTTGTGAGATGACTTTCTTGTATCTGAATTCGATGTATTTGAGGGCCCTGATCCCTCCCCGGTATTCGAGGTCGATGGAAAGAGGCCTCGGATATTATTAAAAATGCAGCACAATCGATGGTTGGCTCATTAAAAACATTGCCGAAAACCCCATTTGGGAGAAAACCAGTCTAAGGGAAAAAGAGTGCAACGCGTGCTTTTAAGCGAAAGATCTTCTTCAGCTCTTGTTCGGACTTCTGCATGGGTCAGTTAGATGAATATGGAAAGGTCGTACCTTAGCAGTAGTACCGTTTTAGATGTGATACATTCCAACTGCTTGATAGCTGTTTGCCGTTTATGATGCCGAGCATGTATGATCCTTTTCCAACGTTCTCGAGCACCTGGTATGGTCCTTCCCAATTTGGTCCTAATTTTCCTTCTTTTTGATTCCGAGTATTGATGGTGACTTTTCTTAACACTAAATCCCCGGGATTGAAATGGCGAAGTTTAGTTCTTCGATTATAATACCTTTCGATTCGTTGCTTTTGGGCGGCCAATCGGATGAGGGCCACTTCTCGTCCTTCGTCCGATAATTCAAGGCTGGTGTTCATAGCCTCATTATTTGATTCTTCCGTCATGAATCGAAATCTAGGACTAAGTTCACCGACTTCGACTGGTATCAATGCTTCGCAACCATATACTAAGGAGAATGGGGTCGCCCCCGTACTGAATTTTGACGTTGTTCGGTATGCCCAAAGGATTTCGGGCAGGATTTCTCTCCATTTTTCCTTAGCGTTGTTCAATCTCTTCTTCAGGTTTTGAAGAATAGTCTTGTTCGTTGATTCGGCCTGACCGTTCCCACTGGGCGGTATGGTGTCGATAATATCCTTCTTATTTTGTGGATCTTCGAAGAATTTTGTGATTTTGCTGCCAACGAATTGCTTCCCATTATCGCATACTATTTCGGCTGGTATCCCGAATCGGCATATGATATGATCCCAAATAAAGTCTATAACTTCTTTCTCCCTTATTTTCTCGAACGCCTACGCTTCTACCCATTTAGAAAAATAGTCAATCATAAATAAAATAAATTTGGCTTTACCTGGGGTTGATGGCAGAGGCCCGACGATGTCCATTTCCTATTTCATGAATGGCCATGGGGATAGGACCGAGTGAAGTTGCTCTCCGGGTTGATGGATCATTGGCGCAAACCTTTGACATTTATCACATTTACGAACAAATTCTTTCGCATATTTGCCCATATCGATCCAATAATACCCGCTCTGATTACTTTCCGAACTAATGTGTCGGCACCGAAGTGATTGCCACAAGTGCCCTCGTGTACTTACCGGAGGATGTAATTAGTATCTCCCGAATCCACGCATACCGCCATCGGTCCATCGAATGTTCTTCGATATAGTGTTCCGTCCGAAGACAATGTAAATCGAGCAGCTTTAGTCCGTAGGGCCCTGGAATCTTTAGGGTCTGAAGGGAGCTTTCCATTTTTTAAGTATTCAATATACTTGTTTCTCCAATCCCAGGTTAAGCTAGTAGAATTAATTTCGGCGTGCCCATCTTCGATTACCGATCTTGAAAGTTGAACGATAATCCCCGAGCTTAAATCATCTACCTCGACCGACGATCCCAGATTTGCAAGAGCATCGGCCTTATTATTCTGTTCTCGTGGAACATGTCGTAGGGTCCATTGTTTGAAATAGTGTAAAGTGATAAGAAGTGTGTCCAAATACTTTTGCATCCTACCTTCTCGGACTTCGAAGGTTTTGTTTACTTGACTCACCACTAGCAAAGAGTCACAATGCGCCTCAATGACTTCTGCTCCCAAGTTTCTAGCTAGTTCGAGACCTGTAATCATGGCTTCATACTCGGCCTCGTTGTTAGTTAACCTGATAGTTTTAATGGCTTGCCTAATAATGTTACCCGTGGGGGGTTTTAAAACTATGCCTAACCCGGACCCCTTTATATTCGAAGCACCATCCGTAAAAAGGATCCATACCCCGGACGATATACCTAATTTCAAAAGGAGTTCCTTTTCAACTTCGGGTATGAGGGTTGGCGTGAAGTCGGCCACGAAGTCTGCTAAAATTTGGGACTTGATGGCCGTACGGGGTTGATATTCGATATCGTACCCACTGAGTTCGATGGCCCATTTAGCTAATCGGCCTGATAGTTCGGGCCTATGTAAAATATTACGGAGTGGGCAGGTGGTTAATACGCTTATGGGGTGTCACTGAAAGTATGACCTCAACTTTCTAGATGCGCTTACCAGCGCAAGTGCCAATTTTTCTAAGTGCGGATACCTAGTTTCTGCTTCCCCTAAGGTCCAACTTACGTAATAAACGGGGAATTGCGTACCTTGCTCTTCTCGAACTAGGACACTACTTACAGCAACTTCCGATACCGCCAAGTACAAGTATAGTTTTTAGTTGGTTTTTGGAGTGTGAAGTAGTGGTGGGCTCGATAGATATCTTTTCAATTCTTGTAATGCTTGTTGGCATTCCGGTGTCTATGCGAAGTCGTTCTTCTTTTTGAGTAGGGATAAAACTTTATGGCTTCGATCTGATGATCTTGAAATGAACCGGCCTAAGGCTGCAATTCTTCCTGTTAACCTTTGTACATATTTCACGTTGTCCATGATGGTGATGTCTTCGATGGCCTTGATTTTGTCGAGGTTGATCTCAATTCCTCGATTTGACACCATGAAGCCGAGGAACTTGCCCGAACCGACCCCGAAAGTACATTTTTCGGGGTTGAGCTTCATGTTGTATTTCCTCAAAATCTCGAACGTTTCCTGCAAATGGGCCAAATGGTCCTCTGCACGCAGGAACTTAACTAGCATATCATCAATATAGACTTCCATTGTTTTACCTATTTGTTCTTCGAACATCCTGTTTACTAGGCGTTGATAAGTAGCTGCTGCATTTTTTTAACCCGAAGGGCATTACGTTATAACAATATGTTCCGTATCGGGTCACAAATGAAGTCTTTTCCCGGTCGTCCGGGTTTATCTGAATTTGATTATACCCGGAATAGGCGTCGAGAAAGGTGAGGATCTCGTGGCTGGTCATGGCATCGATCATGCGATCGATGTTAGGCAATGTAAAGGAATCTTTGGGGCATGCTTTGTTCAAATCCTTATAGTCTACACACATTCTAAGTTTGTTCCCCTTTTTAGGTACTATAACTACATTGGCTAACCATTCGGGGTATTTTACCTCCCGGATGGACCCTATCTTAAGAAGTTTGGTTACCTTGTCCTTTATGAATGCGTGCTTTTCCTCGGACTGGGCCTTCTTTTTTGCTTCACCGGTTTGAACCTAGGATTCAAGCTTAGCTGGTGCGCCGTTATGTCTGGCGGGATCCCTATTATATCTAGATAGGACCAGGCAAAACAGTCAATGTTATTGATAAGAAATTGAATGAGTTTCTTCCTGAGTTCGGGGCTCAAACCCGTTCCTAGGTATACCTTTCGTTCGGGCCAGTGTTCGATTAGTATG
The DNA here is from genome assembly GCF_000715075.1 of Nicotiana tabacum. Taxonomy (NCBI): domain Eukaryota; kingdom Viridiplantae; phylum Streptophyta; class Magnoliopsida; order Solanales; family Solanaceae; genus Nicotiana; species Nicotiana tabacum. Next base: position 75,143,507 of record NC_134083.1, read on the forward strand.
ATTTGCTCCAGTTCCTCAATTGTTGATTTGGTGGCATCGAAATCATCGGGGGTTACTAAGGATCGAGGGTTCCATCGTTCATAATCATCTTCTTCAATGTTCTGCTTATCTGGCTGGGTTGAAGCCGATGTGTGTGATTGCTATTTGGAGCTCTGCTCTCCGATTGTGTCTTCTTCTGATCCTGATCCTTTTATCGGCGAAGACGAGGCTATTGATTTTGCTTCTTCGATGGGGAACATTTCCTTTTCGGCCGGCTGTTCTCCGTACACAATTCTGACACCTCCCGATGTTGGGAATTTGAGGACCTGGTGTAGGGTCGAGGGTACGGGCTCTCATGCTGTGAATCCACGGCCTTCCGAAAAGGGCATTATATCTCATATCACCTTCGATCACGTGAAACTTTGTTTCCTGGATGGTTTCGGCCACGTTTATCGGTAGGGTAATCTTGCCTTTGGTGGTTTCACATTCCATATTGAATCCGTTTAAAACTAGAGATGCGGGTACGACCTGATCGTGCAGGCCGAGCTGTTCTACGATCCTCGATCTGATGATATTGGCCGAGCTACCTGGATCAATTAACAGACGCTTAATCTTAGTTTTATTCATGAGTACGGATATTACCAGTGCATTGTTATGGGGTTGTATGATTCCCTCTGTATCTTCGTCACGGAAGGACAAGGTCCCTATGGGTGTATAATCTTTAGTTCAAGATCGCTTGTCCCTCATAATCGATGTTTTAGCGCGTTTAAGCATCGGTCCCTGAGGGGCATCGACGCCGCCGCCGATCATGTGAATGACATATTGCGGTTCTTCTGGCTCGTTTTGCTTGCCGAATTCCTTGTTCCTGAAATGGTTCTTCGCCCTATCACTCAGAAATTCCCGAAGGTGTCCTTTGTTAAATAAGCGGGCCACTTCTTCTCTCAGTTGCTGCAATCTTCCGTTCTATGGCCATGGGTGCCATGATATTCGCACATCTGATTGGGATTTCTTTGGGCAGGATCAGTCTGCATGGGTCGAGGCCATCTGGTATCTTTGATGCATCCGATGGCCGATACGATGGCGGATGTGTCAATGTTGAAGTTATACTCCGATAATCGGGGAACTTCTATAGGATCGACATATTTATCAAAGCCGCTATTGCTCATAAGTCCCCGAGAATTTTGCCCCGATCAGTCCTTCGGTTGTTCCGAACCGTATCACGTGTTGAATCGTTGTTTATGCGATCTGTGCCATACGGTTGCTATCGGTCTCTGTTTGACCCTTGTTCTCTGTTGATTTCCCTCTGATATTTAGTGGTTGTGTGCTTCTAACGTACGGGCCCATACAGAGCTCCCAATTGATCATATTCGACCTTGATTTTTGATTGGTACCGGTTGTGTACATCTACCCAAGTTATTGCTGGGTACTCGATCAAATTTTGTTTTAGCCGACGTGATGCTGTCGAACTTAGCCCGTTCAGTCCTTGGGTGACAGCTTGTACGGTCCAATCGTCTGTGACCGGTGGCAAGTCCATACGTTCCATTTGAAATCAGGATACGAATTTCCTCAGCATTTCGTTACCCCTTTGTTTTACTTTGAAGAGGTCTAATATTCTTGTTGCAACCTTTATGGAACCACCATGTGCTTTTACGAACGAATCTGCCAACATGGCAAAAGAATCAATGGAATGTTGTGGTAAGTTGTGATACCAGATCATTGCTCCCTTTGCGAGGGTCTCTCCGAACTTTTTCAACAACACAGATTCGATCTCATCATCCTCCAAATCGTTTCCCTTATTGTCACATGTGTAGGAGGTGACGTGTTCGTTAGGGTCAGTCGTACTGTTATATTTGGGAATTTCGGGCATACGGAATTTTTTTGGGATTAGTTTTGGGGCCGCGCTCGAGGGAAAAGGTTTTTTGTGAATTTTTTCGAATCAAGCCCCTTTATCATTGGTGGAGCCCCAAGGATTTGATCGACCTTGGCATTGTATGTTTTCACCCTCTTGTCGTTGGCTTCGACTCATTTTGTGAGTTCCTCGAGCAATTTAGTAATTCCGGGAGTAGTCCCCGATTCTTGCTCGTTAGATTTTACTATGGCGGGCTCTGTTCTGGGGGTGACTTCTCGAAGTGGGTTGGAATCCGGCCTGCTTTGTGCACGAGTCTGGCTCTGTAGCTGAGCTATAGCTACTTGTTGGGCTTGCAGCATTTCGAAGATCATACGTAAGCTAGCCCCGATTTCCCCCGCGTTCTGGGTATCTCGGACTACAGATCGAGTACCGTCCTGAATGTTTCTTTCCGGTTCGGAACGCTGGTTCGCCTCCAAAGCTATTTGTGAATTGACATCCAATGGTATTCCGACTCGAATTTCGGGTGCTTCGATTCGAGCTTCGGGTGCCAAATTGTTGGTTTCATCTTGAAGGCCGACTTCGAGGTCGATAGGTAGAGTCATTGCTGATTTGAAGTTATAAGCTGGAGTGTACTGTAGATTTATATCAAACAATCACTGTTACCCTTAGCTCCACGGTGGACGCCAAACTGTTTACCCGAAAAATCGGAAAACGTTGAATTTAGATGTGGTTCTAAGGATACGTAAATTCTTTATGATACAAAAATGACAATACCAGTATTTTGCTGTAAAATGGGAATAATCAATAGGAAGGCTCAATGAGCAACATGAACTCTTAATGTATCTTGGGGAGGATCAGTCTATTACAATCTATATCCCTTTTTATAATAGAGGGTCACTACTTTATCTATAATAAAATAATGCATATAGTGAAGAAATCATGATGGTTTGTCTCTTCCTTGATTCCTGCCAAGATTCTTTCCCTCGGTGCGATTATAATGACTTTTGTCGGCGAGCTCGGTACTGGCTCGGGCTTGGTGTTAGGTCGAACCCCTGGTCTTGGTTCGAGTTCACTCTGCCTTGGGGCATCGATATTCGGGGCCTGTGCTAGTCGGAGTTGCTTCGTAATTCGATTCGGATACGGGCTCGATAATGATACCGAGTTTTTTCGTCGATCGGTCTTATAGCTCGAAACTCGGCGCCCTTACTTCGGAATTTGTCCGAGCTGGTTATGTGAATACCCTTTGATCGAGACGTCATCGTTAAAGTCAGTCTTTATGACCGAGAATCGGTTTTGACCGTACACAGGGTTAACGGACGGGATTATTCAACCATACTTAAATCTTTCATCTTTTTAATTTGGAACTTTTGGGGACTAAGCGTGCTGCTTGCAGCTGTTTCCATTTTGTTTTTCCCTGCCCGGTATCCGTTATTCGATTTGGGCTGAGCCAGTAGTGAAACCAAGAATTTTACAAAGGATGTTCAAGGTTTAATATATATATTTATGAAAAATAATTGTTGACTATACATAGTATAATTTTTTATATATTCAATGTAATTTTCAAGTTAAACCCAATTTAAGAGAAGATGCAGGAAATCTGCATAGCGGGCTTTGTTTAGTGCTTGAAGAAACCAACATGGGAGTAATTAACACAAGCAAAAGTTAGGTAGTAAAAAGGGTTTATCTAAATTGACTATTTTAATTGTAATTCACCTCAAAATTTCAATGCAGAGATATTTTCTAAAGCATATTCCAAGCTTCAAGAACAAGTTTAATATCTCATAATTTATCTATTTAACTTAGAAGAAAAGGGCCAATGAGTTGAAACAGTGTCGACAAAAATGAATGAGTTGATTTAAGTTCCGTAAAAACTAATAATGAAAAAAGATTAAACAATTCAAAAATATCATTTGAATGACGATGATGTAATAAGATCCTTTTCTACCCCAAAATCACAATTTTCCGCAACGAAATTTTATGGTCATCAATTATGCCATGTTAATGCTGAATGGTCATTTAAATGTCAACATTGCTTACGAAATTTTTTACATAAGCCACTGATGGAACACATTGACTGTGGACAGGTGACGCTGCTGAAGGCTCTCATAATTTTATTAGTAACATTTATTTGGTCACCTTGTTACTATGAATTTTGAAATCAGGAAACCCTTAAGCTAGTTTTACCCATTATAAGAGAAATGTCACATGAATTATCTTTTCCTACATTTTGGAAGCAAAAATTACGGAGATAAAACAATAGAATTCTGTTTTCTTTTCCAAAGTGGGAGATGGAAAAAAAAGAAGCAGCAGAATAAATTACACTGATGATTCAGCTAAGAGGATGAAAGATTTTTGGTAAGAGCTAAAGCATTACTAGTTAACTGAGCAACATTAACAATGTAATTCCTAATAGTGGCCTTAACTTTCTCATTCATGTTACCATTGCCGTCAAATCCATCCATACAAGTATCTTCATCTGTCAAAGCAGCACTTACCCAAGTCATTACATTCCCCATTTTCTCTTCAAAATCAGGACCATTCAAATTCTTCATTTCTAACAAAGATTTCTGAAGTTCGTCTACAGAATCCTCCATGTTTTCCACACAGTCCGTTAAGGCATGTGTTTCTGCTGGACCCAAGTCTTGCTCTTTGGACATTTTTGAAATTTTATTTGTTGTTGATTTAGCCCCTTTTAGGCTCACTGTAAGTGCTGCATTAGCCAATTCTTTAGGGTTTGTTTGGATGGAATTTGAGTATGGTGAGAGTGTTTCAATGCACAATTTGGTGTACAATGTTGTACCACAAGAGTTCGTAATGAACTCAGATGTATTGATTTCTGATTTCTTGGCGAGGTTTCTTGTTGCTGTTGCTGAGCATATCAAAGCGGATGTTATTAAAATGAAGTAGAAAAAGGAAATGCGAATAGATGCAAGGCTATGGCAATTAGGACAATGTAGCAATGAAAGAGCAGAGGAATCCATATCCAAATGATGGGGCAAAAAGGATTTGGGATGAATGGTGTGGAAAAGGTCCTTTGCACTTTATTATAAAGGATACACTGTTCCTACTTTATTTTAATACTTGTTGTGCATTTCCATGTTATGGGGCTCATTATACGATCACGGGTTTTGGTTTTGATATATTGATTGTTATATAAAAAGGAAAAGCAAAAAGTGGATAGCACGGATTACTTAAAGTGGACGATATTAAACGAATTAATATTCTCATCCCGAATATCTATTAATACAAAGAAAAAATTATCCTATACATCAAACATATACATTGTATTTATTATTTGTAGTTGTACTTTCAGAAAATTACTTTCTGTAATTATATTTAAATTTTATATCAAATCTAAGAAACAAGAGATTAATCGTTTTGAATTGAAACAAGAGTGCAACAAGGTCTCGTACCTCAGTTGGTTAGATCATTTACTTAGTAAGTGGAGTTCTTGAGTTCAATTCTAAGCAATAACATTATATTTTTCTGTATTTCTGTTAGATCGCCTGCTTAGTAAGTAAAGGTTTTGAGTTCAATTCTAACATTATATTTTTTGTATTTTTGTATTTCACCTTCGTTACGCGAACGAATACATATGTATATATAGTCGATACAGGTATTCGTTGCTGATCCCAATCAGTCCAACTCACCCATTTGACACCCCTACATGATACAACAAGAGACTAAAAATTGAAATAGACTAAGGGAAATTATTACTATCTCTAGGAAACACATCCACCGGTATGAATGGCCGAAGGATTGCAAGTCCAAAGCTTTCTGGCCGGAGGTCAATAAAGTATTGGCTTCTTTCAGTTTTCTTTAAGAGTTCAAGTTTGGTAAAAAAATATTTACATAAGACAAATTATAAGTAAATCTCTTTTACCGACTAAAACTTAAACCCCAACATTGATAGGTAAACTAATAAAAATGACAACTCACCTACTATCACAAGTGAAGCTACATCAATCCCGGCTAGAAATTCGGCCAAAACTGACCGCGGCCGACCAACCGACTTTGATCGGTCAAAAAACGGATCAAAGTCGGTTGATTTTTTAAAATATTTTATTTTTAATTTCTTTTACGAAATCGATCAACTTCGGTCGGTTTCTATTTTTGGCGCAAAAATACGGAAAATTAATTTTGCGTCGCGCCAAAATTTATTTTTCAAGAACTCGACCAACTTTGGTTGATTTTCATTAAAAATTTTAAAATTAATATTCAACAAATCGACCGAAATCGGTCAGCTATTTCGGTCGGTAATTATTTTTTTAAAGTATTTCGGTCGGTTATTTTCACGCGAAAATACAATTAAAGAGTATAAAAAAATAAAAGAGAGTCTTAAATTAAAATGCAACAATGGTCAAGTAGTAGAATAATATCCTGTCACTGTACAGACCCCGATTTAATTCTTAGATGGTGCAATTTTAAATTACATAATTAATCGATCGATTTTTTCGACAGATTTTTTCTTTTTTGGTCGTTTGTGAAATTTAATTGACCGATCGAAATTGATTGAAAAATATCGACCGAAGTCAGTCGGTTGGCTCTACCGACCACACGATTACCGACCGCCACGAATCGGTCGATTTTAGATCGATTTTTGTCAATTAGCGACCAATATCGGTCGGTTTTGGCAATCGGTTTCCCCTTTTTCTTTAGTAGTGGATAGTATAATTGTTCACCCGAAAAATGGATAGAGTTGAATTTATACGCAGTTCCGAAGATATATGGTACAACTTAATACCAAATACTAGGATAAATAAAAGGATGAATATATAAATAAAAGGATGAATATAGGTTGGAGAAAACGTAATCCAGGCGAATCAATTATGAACAGTAAATTTAGGATTTTACAAAATAGAATCAATCTCAGAAACTAGAAAGATCACTCTTTACTTATAGAGAAAATAATACAGTTTTTGATAGTCTAAGTCTCCAGAAAAAAGATGCCCTACAAGAATGATAAACAAGCCCTTTTATAGTGAAGGGGTTTGACCACAAGTATAATAAAATAAACATTCAGTGGGAGACCCATGATAAATCAGCTTTTCCATAATTTCTGCCAAGATTCCCTCTAGTGGGATTACAACGGCTTTTGTCTGCGAGCTCGATCTTGCTTAGAATCCTCGATTTTGGTTCGAGCTTGATTTCGGCTCGAACTCGTGATCTTGGTTCGAGCTCGATCCTGGTTCGAGCCCTCGGATGGATTCCAAGTCGATGTAGGTTGGTTTTTGGATTATCAGCACGATAGATCTACCCGCGCCGTGGTTTGATTCTTGTTCGAGTTTGATTATGATATCGAGCTCAACATGGACCGGCCTCCCCGGGCTCCAGGTTAGTTCGTGCCCCCCTTCGGGATCTTACTTCGATATACCACCTTTCGAACCGTACCGGACATGCCAAGGCTGAAATTCATTTCGACCATATACAGATAGTCCCCTCGTTTCTCAGAAAGAAATATGGCGAGAAACGATATGATTTTCAACCGCTCAATCGGATTATATCTTGTCGATTCCATCAAGTTCGACCATGACGCACGTGATAGATGTCCTGTCGGTTTAGTCTTTCAAGGCATTTAATGAATGTTAGGCTGTGGTCGGCCACTGCTGATAATGAACCGCCGTCGCTTTGAACCTATAAATAACTCTCACCTTTATCTTTTACCATTTTTGCATCTTCTATCTTCTAACATTTCTCAATTTCTTCTTTATACTGTCCAGCCTACCAAAAAAACTGTGATTTCTTTCCGAAAAGACCCCTCAATTCTACCAAATCTCTATCACTTTCTTCTACTCCTTATTTTTGAATTCAAAAATGGCGAAAATATCGCAAACCGTTTCTCAGAAAGAGAAAGCTTCATCTTCACATTGTGTAGCCGATGAGACACCGGCGGAGCCACGACCAGAGGAGTGTGTCCCCGAGGCGTGAGTCCTTACTTCAGATTTTAAAGTTGATAAAGGTTCATCGGTCCCTGGCCGATGTGAGCCGGTATCGAGGTACATGTGTTCGATTACTGGGAAGCACCTTGATCTGTTAAAGAAGGACTGCAATTGGGAAAAAAGAAGAAGTGATAATACCTACCCCTGACGATGACATCACTTCTCACGTGAAAGGGTTTTTGAACGTATATACTTACCCTTTCACTTTGGGTCCCCTCGATTCCGTCGTTATCAACTTCTCTCGATAGTATTAGGTAACCTTAGGCCAGGTCCATCCTTCTTTGTGGCGGATCGTTATTCTGATCTGATATTTCGTGAGCAAAATCGAGGGGATGTCGTTCACCCTCGATCATCTTATCTGGCTGTACCGTCCCCGACTTTTTTGGGGAGGGTTAATAAAACTCCAGCGTCGGGCTACCAAGGCTTTGTTCTCGAGTATTGACGAGGACAGGGACCAGGATTGGATGAGCAGGTTCGTTCGAGTAAGGACTTCGGACCTGATCCCGACTGAAAAGATGCCCTTTCCCGAGGAGTGGAATTTGAAACGTAAGTGTGATTTTGCTATTGCTTCTATTTTGTTCTTTCATTTGTTCTCTTATCGACACTCTTTTCGTGATGTAGCGATTCCCTGGATGCCCGGAGCGGTTCCCGACCTCAAGAATTGGGTACGAGATCTTATTTCGACTTTCACATACGCAGAACGCTCATGGCGTGATTTGTCTAAGGGTCGGTGGGAGGCCAAAAATCATGGTAAGTTCATTTCTCGGACTCTGACGAGGCATTTTTCGATATTTTTTATAAGGTTTCCCATATGCAGGTTTGGGTAAGGACGCAGTCTTGAGACCTCTGTCTAATGAGGAGGATGTCTCAACCTTCGTTCCAAAGCCGGTGAAGGAAAATAAAAGGAAGAGAGCTTCGTTGCCCGAATATCCAAAACCGAAGAAGAGGACGGCTCGTAAGCCGAACAAGAATGTTATTCCTTTGACCGTAGAATCCGTTTTGCGCCTAATGGATGAAGAAGAAGAAGAAGAAGAAGAAGAAGAAGAAGAGGAAGTGGATAATGAGCCCACGCTGGCGGTCCGGACGAAGAGAGCCACCGATGCTTCAACGCCGGCTGGATCGATGATGCCCTATGGGGCTCCGTCTCGAACTGAAAATATACCGGAGAGAGGTTCTGGTAGAGTACCCGAACTATCGGATGTCGAAGACGCCTCTCATCGAAATCAACCGGCAGGGGTTATAATCGAAGAGCCCTTCGAACCCCTCCAAGCCGAGGGGAATTCTCCAAGCGAGTCACTTGGGGCAGCAACGATCGAGGACTCGCCTACCTTTCCCGCTTTTTCTGCAGGGGTGATTCAGGAAGCTCAAGCTCTGGGGGCCCTCGATCTAGGTAGGCCTCACGATGAAGAGGATCCGTTTCGTGACCTGTTTACTGGTATCGAGGATGTTGCTGGTGCCGGTGATGAATCGGATCTTTTTCACGGTTTGCGGCAGGCTTTGAACCAGGTGAGTCTTTTAAAAATCTTTTTGTTGGTATTGACTTTATGTTCGTCTTTCGTTAACTTCGCTTCTTGTTCTTTCGTAGGCTGCGGCGGTCCATCGAGAACAATATTTTCGCTCCCAGAATGAGCTGCATCGATACGCGGCCGATCTGAAACGTGCTACCGATGAGAGGAACTCTCTCAAACTTTCCTTAGGGCAGAGAGAGGAGGAAATAAAAGATCTCCGGGCCGAGCTTGCCAAGGCTTATCGAGACCAGAATGATTTTTCTAAGCAGGTAATGATGCTTTTGAAAACCTATGGGTTCGATACCAGAACAATAGCTAACATTTCGGTCTCACAGCTGCAGCAAAAAATCGAGATGATAGGGAAGCTGCGTGAGGAGGTCGATGTGATAAGGATGGAATCCTTGCGGTGGAAAGAAGGTATGGACCACTTTGCTGCAGAAAAAGAGACTGCTCGAGCCCAGTTATCATCGTCTGAAACCCAACTTTAGAAAATGAAGGAAAAAGGCGTGGTTAAGCAAGAAAAATTAAGGAGCTCGAGGCTCGGTTGGCCTCAGTACTCGCCAAGGCCGAATCCGATGCTGAAACGGAAAAGACTTATGCGGATGCGCTCGTGGCCGTCTATCGGGCTGATGCTGAAGCTGCCCAAGTTCAGGCAAGAGAGGCAGCCGAATCCGCCAATGGTCGGGCGCATTGGGTCGCCGAACTTGCTAAGTATCGATCCAGGAGAGAAACTCTCGAGGAGATTCATGCTCGTGGCTTCAATCTCACGGAAGAGATAAAAAGGGCAAAAGAACTCGAAGCTGATGCTGAAGCTCTGGTTTCCAATGATGATGACGACGACGATGGGAGCAAAAGCGGATCCGAGAACAGGAGGGAACCTGATAAAGAAGAGACCGCTCCTGTTTATTTATTTATTTATTTTTTAGCCACCTATGTAGATAAATTTTGTGTATAGGCATATCTCTATGTATTAAACCACTTAATCAAACTTGAACCTCGTGGTCTCTGCAACCGAGCGAGCGTTTATTCAAACTTGGGGCAATGTAGCCCTTTAGACTTATTAATTGTCAACGATTCGATTTTGAAGAGAATATAGCCCGTAGGCGTGACGGTCGAGCGAGTGTTTGCTTGTGCTCGAATTGATGTAGCCCGTAGGCTATTTGGTCGAATGAGTATTTGCTCGAACTCGAAAATAAAAAATAGACCGTAGGCTTGATCGAGTGAATAATTCGAACTCGAATTAATGCAGCCCGTAGGCTATTTGGTCGAGTGAGTTTTTGCTCGAACTCGAAATGAGAAATAGCCCGTAGGCTCGATCGAGTGAATGATTCGAACTCGAATTAATGCAGCCCGTAGGCTATTTGGTCAAGTGAGTGTTTTCTCGAACTCGAAATGAAAAATAGCCCGTAGGTCTGGTCGAGTGAATGATTCGAACTCGAATTGATACAGCCCGTAGGCTATTTGGTCGAGTGAGTGTTTGCTCGAACTCAAAAATGAGAAATAGCCCGTAGGCCTAGTCGAGTGAATGATTCGAACTCGAATTGATGCAGCCCGTAGGCCTGGTCGAGTGAATGATTCGAACTCGAATTGATGCAGCCCGTAGGCTATTTGATCGAGTGAGTGTTTGCTCGAACTCGAAATGAAAAATAGCCTGGAGGCTTGATCGAGTGAATGATTCGAACTCGAATTAATGCAGCCCGTAGGCTTAATTGGCCGAGTGAGTGTTTGCTCGAACTCGAAATGAGAAAATAGCCCATAGGCTTAATGGTCGCATTATATCTTAATTTTTCGCATGTTATTACACGCCCGGGTGCGGGCCAATTTATACGAGCATGGCTCGCTTCGACCATTTGTCTCTTTACAGTTTTCCTATCAGGACCCTGTTGCTGTGAAGTAACTCTCTTACGAGGCCTCGGATATCATTATAAATGTTGCACGACCAGTGGTTGCCTCATTAAAAACCTTGCCGAAAAACCTATTTGGGATAAAATCGGTATAAGGAAAAAAGAGTGCAACGCGTGCTTTCTGATGAGAGATCCGTCCCTTGTTCGGACTTCTGCAGGGGTCAGTTTTGAGATATAAACGAATATGGAAAGGTTGTACCTTAACAGTAGTACCATTTTAGATGTGATACATTCCAGTTGCTTGATAACTGTTTGCCGTTTATAATGCCGATCCTGTACGACCCCTTTCCGATGTCCTCGAGTACCTGATATGGTCCTTCCTAATTCGGTCCTAGCTTTCCTTCATTCGGATTCCGGGTATTGATGGTAATTTTTCTCAACACTAAGTCCCTAGGCTTGAAATGGCGGAGCTTGGTTCTTCGATTATAATACCTTTCGATTCGCTGCTTTTGGGCGGCTATTCGGACGAGGGTAGTTTCTCGCCTTTCGTCCGATAGTTCGATGCTTGTGTTCATAGCCTCGTTATTTGATTCTTCCGTCGAGAATTGAAATCTAGCACTGGGTTAACCAACCTCGACTGGTATCAATGCTTCGGATCCATATACTAAGGAGAACGGGGTCTCCCCCGTACTGGATTTTGATGTTGTCCGATATGCCCAAAGAACTTCGGGTAGGATTTCTCTCCATCTCCCTTTAGCATCGTTCAATCTCTTCTTTAAGTTTTGAATGACAGTTTTATTCATTGATTCGGCCTGCCCGTTCCCACTGGGGTGGTACGGTGTCGACAGTATCCTTATTATCTTGTGGTCTTCGAGAAATCTTGTTACTTTGCCGCTAATGAATTGCTTTCCATTGTCACATACTATTTCGGCGGGTATCTCGAACCAGCATATGATATGATCCCAAATAAAGTCTATAACTTCTTTTTCTCTTATTTTCTCGAACGCCTGTGCTTCAACCCATTTAGAAAAATAGTCAGTCATAAACAAAATGAATTTGGCTTTACCTAGGGTCGATGGCAGAGGGCCGACGATATCCATTCCCCATTTAATGAAAGGCCACGGGGATAGGACCGAGCGGAGTTGTTCTCCGGACTGGTGGATCATTGGTGCGAACCTTTGACATTTATCATATTTACGAACGAATTCCTTCGTATCTTTGCCCATATCGATCCAATAATACCCTGCTCTGATTATTTTTGGGCTAATGTGTCGGCTCTAGAGAGATTCCCGCAAGTACCCTCATGCACTTCCCGTAGGACATAATCGACATCCCCCAGACCCAAGCATACCGCTAATGGTCCATCGAACGTTCTTCGGTACAGTGTTCCATCTGAAGCCAGAGTGAATCGAGCAGCCTTGGTCCGTTGGGTTCTCGAGTCTTTAGGGTCCAATGGGAGTTTTCCGTTTTTCAAATATTCGATATACTTGTTTCTCCAATCCTAGGTTAAGCTTGTAAAATTTATTTCGGCGTGTCCTTCTTCGATTACCGATCTCAAAAGTTGAACTACATTCCCCGAGCCCGTATCATCTACCTCGACCGATGACCCCAAATTCGCCAGTGCGTCGGCCTCATTATTCTGTTCCCGTGGCACATGTCGTAAAGTCCATTGTTTGAAATGGCGCAAAGTGATAAGCAGTTTATCTAAATACCTCTGCATTCTGCCTTCTCGAACTTCAAAAGTTTTGTTTACTTGACTTACCACTAGCAAGGAGTCGCAGTTGGCTTCAATGATTTCTGCTCCAAATTTCTAGCTAGCTCGAGACCTGCAATCATGGCTTCGTACTCGGCCTCATTGTTAGTCAACTGATAGTTTTAATAGATTGTCTAATAATGCCACCCGTGGGTGGTTTCAAAACTATGCCCAGCCCGGACCCCTTTACGTTTGAAGCCCCATCCGTAAAAAGGATCCATACCCCCGATGATGTACCTGATTTCAACAGTTCTTTTTCGGCTTCGGGTACGAGGGCTGGTGTGAAATCGGCCACGAAGTCTGCTAGGACTTGAGACTTGATGGCCGTGCGGGGTCGATATTCTATATCTTACCCACTGAGTTCGACGGCCCATTTGGCCAGTCGGCCTGATAACTCGGGTTTGTGCAAAATATTACAAAGCGGGTAAGTAGACAATACGCATATGGGGTGACATTGGAAGTATGGCCTTAACTTCCTTGAGGCGCTTATCAGTGCAAGTGCCAACCTTTCTAGGAGCGGATATCTAGTTTCCGCCTCTCCTAAGGTTTGACTTGTATAATAAACTGAGAATTGCGTACCTTGCTCTTCTCGAACTAGGACACCGCTTACGGCGACTTCCGATACTGCCAAGTACAAACAAAGTTTCTCATCGGTTTTTGGAGTGTGAAGCAGTGGTGCGCTTGATAGATATCGTTTTAGTCCTTCTAATGCTTGTTGGCACTCCGGGGTCCAAGAAAAATCGTTCTTCTTTTTGAATAGAGAAAAATATTTATGACTTCGATCGGACGATCTCGATATGAATCAGCTTAGGGCGGCGATCCAACCCGTTAGTCTTTGCACGACCTTCACGCTGTCTACGACGGTGATGTCTTCGACAGCCCTGATTTTATCGGGGTTAATCTCTATTCCACGATGTGATACCATGAAGCCGAGGAACTTGCCCGAACCGACCCCGAAGGCACATTTTCAGGGTTGAGCTTCATTTTGTATTTCCTCAGAATCTCGAACGTTTCCTGCAAATGAATTAAATGGTCCTCTGCGCGCTGGAATTTGACTAACATGTCATCAATATAAACCTCCATTGATTTTCCTATTTGTTCTTCGAACATTTTATTCACTAGGTGTTGGTAAGTGGCCCCTGTGTTTTTTAGCCCGAAGGGCATCACATTATAATAATACGTTCCATATTTGGTGACAAATAAGGTTTTTTCATGGTCCTCCGAGTTCATCTGTATTTGATTATACCCGGAATAGGCATCAAGAAAAGTGAGGATCTCGTGGCCGGCCGTGGCATTGATCATGCGATCGATGTTGGGCAACGGAAAAGAATCTTTGGGGCATGATTTGTTCAAATCCTTATAGTCCATGCACATTCTAAGTTTGTCCCCCTTTTTTAGGGACTACAACTACGTTGGCTAACCATTCGGGATATTTTACCTCCCGAATGGACCCTATTTTGAGGAGTTTGATTACCTCGTCCTTTATGAAGGCGTTCTTTCTATCGGAATGGGGTCTTTTTTTTTGCTTCACCGGTCTGAACTTATGGTCCAAACTTAGCTGATGCGTCGTTATGTCTGGCGGGATCCCTGTTATATCTAAATGGGACCAGGCGAAACAATCGACGTTATTGATAAGAAATTGAACGAGTTTCTTCCTGAGTTCAGGGCTCAACCCCGTTCCCAAGTATACCTTTTGCTCGGGCCGGCGCTCGATTAATATGACTTGCTCTAGCTCCTCGATCGTCGATTTTGTGGCATCGTAGTCATCGGGAATTATGAAAGATCGAGGGACCCTTTGGTCCCCCTACTCTTCGACTTTTTGGTTGTCTGGCTGGGTTGAAGTCGCTGTCTGTGATTGCTATTTGGTGTCCCGTTCACCTTCCGGGCCCGATCCTTTTATCGACGAAAGTGAGGACATTGGTTTGGCTTCGTCGACGGTGAACATTTCTTTTGCGGCTGGTTGCTCTCCATATACCGTTTTGACATCTCCCGATGCCGAAAATTTGAGGACCTGGTGTAGGGTCGAAGGCACGGCTCTCATGTTGTGGATCCATGGCCTTCCGAAAAGGGCGTTATACCTCATATCACCTTCTATCACGTGAAACTTTATTTCCTGGACAGTTCCGGCCACGTTTATTGGTAAGGCTATCTCCCCTTTGGTGGTTTCGCATGCCATATTGAACCCGTTTAGGACCAGAGTTGCAGGTACGATCCGATCCTGCAGGCCGAGCTGCTCTACTACCTTCAATCGGATGATATTGGCCGAGCTACCTGGATCGATCAACACACGCTTAATTTTAGTTTTATTTACGAGTACGGATATTACCAGTGCGTCGTTGTGAGGTTGGACGACCCCCTCTGCATCTTCATCACCGAAGGACAAATTCCCCATGGGTGCGTAATCTTGAGTCCGAGATCGCTTTTCCCTCACCATCGATGTTTTTGTGCGCTTAAGCATCGGTCCCCGGGGGGTATCGGTGCCGCCAATGATCATGTGGATAACGTGCTGTGGTTCTTCTTGCTCGTTCTGCTTGCTGAAATCCCTACTTCTAAAATGTCTCTTTGCCCTATCACTCAGAAACTCCCGAAGATGCCCTTTGTTAAATAGGAGAGCTATTTCCTCTCTTAGTTGCTTGCAATCTTCCGTTCTGTGGCCATGGGTACCATGATATTCGCACGTTTGATTGGGATTTCTCCGGGCAGGATTGGTTTGCATTGATCGAGGCCATTTAGTGTCTTCGATGTGTCCGATGGCCGACACGAGAGCGGATGTGCCAACGCTGAAGTTATATTCTGATAATCGAGGTGCTTCTATAGGCTCGACACATTTGTCGAAGCCGCTCTTACTCATAAGCCCTCGAGAATTTTGTCCCCGATCAATTCTTTGATTGTTCCGAACTGCGCTGCGTGTTGAGCCATTGTTTACTTGATCGGTGACGTACGGTCGATATCGATTTCTGTTTGACCTTTGCTCTCTGTCGATCAGCTTTTGATTAATAACAGCCTGTTCTGATGAACAGGTCCGTACGGGGTCCCCGACTGATCATCCCCGACCCTAATTTTCGATTGATATCGGTTGTGTACATCTGCCCAAGTTACCGCCGGATACTCGATCAAATTTTGCTTCAGCCGATGTGATGCTGTCGAACTTAGCTCGTTCAACCCTTGGGTGAAAGCTTGTACGGCCCAGTCGTCGGTGACCGGGGGTAATTCCATGCGTTCCATTTGAAATCGGGATACGAATTCCCTCAGCATCTCTCCCTGCCTTTGCTTTACTTTGAAGAGGTCTGATTTTCTCGTTGCAACCTTTATGGCTCCAGCATGCGCTTTTACGAACGAATCTGCTAACATGGCAAAAGAATCGATGGAATTTGGTGGTAAATTGTGGTACCAAAATACTCCGTTGTGACATGCCTGTCCGGAGTCTAGGACAATATCTCACCCTATGGCTGGTATCTCCACACTCGAAGCAACCTCTCTGCTGACGTGGCTGTGGGAACTGTGCGGTATGGGTACTCTGAGACCCAGGAGCACGTGAAGCTCTGTGCGAAGTCTGAAGTGCAAACTGAACTGGCTGACCCACAAAACCTCTACTATGTCGTACCCTACCTCCAAAATAAGGACCAGTAGATCTCTCCGGTCTACGAGACTTCCTCACCTCCCTGTCCCCTCTCTCCTGATCTCGCATGTACTCTCTCTCGGGGCCTCACCTATCTCCTCTCTCCTGGTCCCACATGCCCTCTACTCGATGAGCGATCCCTACCACCTGCTGAAACAAAACATCTGACTCTAACTCCCGAGCCATGCTGAATCGAATATCATTTCTGAGTCCCTCAATGAATCTACGGACACGCTCTCTAACAATGGCGACCAAAGCAGGTGCATGGCTGGCCAAATCACTGAATCTCACGGCATACTCTGACACTGACATAGTGCCCTGGCGCAGCTGCTCAAACTCCGCGCGCCATGCATCTCGAAAGGACTGAGGTACAAACTCTCTTAGGAACATCTCTGAAAACTAAACCCATGTAAGTGAAGCTAACTCGGTTGGGCTA
Organism: Nicotiana tabacum; assembly: GCF_000715075.1. Taxonomy (NCBI): domain Eukaryota; kingdom Viridiplantae; phylum Streptophyta; class Magnoliopsida; order Solanales; family Solanaceae; genus Nicotiana; species Nicotiana tabacum. The sequence continues at coordinate 75,160,434 of NC_134083.1, forward strand.
CCCAACTCATATGCCTGCCACCACTGGTAAGCCGCTCCCCTAAGCTGGAACATAGTAAAAACAATCTTGCTCGTCTCCACAATACCCATAGTACGGAGAACGCGGTGACACTCCTCCAGAAAATCCTGTGCACTCTCTGAAGCCAAACCACTAAATGTAGGAGGGTCATATTTCTTGAACCTTGTAAGTCTAAGTTGCTCTTCCTCAGATGCTGCTGCCCTGACCATGGGCTGAACTGGGACCACAAGCTGTGTCGCCATAACACCTGGAACCTGACCAACATGAACTCGCTGCTCTGGGGTGTGGGTGGCGGGAGTCTAGGCTCCTCCCCCAGTCTGTGAAATAGCTGGTGCAACCGGAATCAACCCCGCCTGAGCCAATGTACCAATCATGCTCAGGAACTGTGCTAAGGTCTCCTGAAGTCTGGGGGTAACAACAGGCGCCTCCGGTACCTGCTCTCTAACTGGAACTACTGGCGGCTCCTCAACTGCTGCTCTGCTAGGTGCTCTAGCTGCGGCACGTACTCCTCGTCGATCTCTGCCTCTGCCCCTAGCGATACCTGCTCCGGGAGCAGCGTCGTCGATAACTGCAGCTCGTGTCCTCACCATCTTTAAGAGAATGAAATGATAAAAGTTCAAACTCCGAGATCAATAAGCTCGCACGATAGGAATGAAAGAAGTGAAATTGTCCTAATAGTTCCGTAGCCCCTCGAAGATAAGTACAGACGTCTCCGTACCGATCCGCAAGACTCTACTAAACTCGCTTATGACTTGTAGCACCTATGAACCTAGAGCTCTGATACCAACTTGTCACGACCCAATTTTTCCTTCGTTGGGTATCGTGATAGCACCTAGTCTTAGGGACTAGGTAAGCCTAACAATAATTAAAACAATAATATTATTTAAATATAATCTCTTAAAATTCTCAAAACTGGTAGTACAAGTCATCAGCTCTACAGAGTGTTTGCTAGAAAATTTCTAAATACAACTGTCCAGAAATAAGAATAAACAATGCAAAAAGAAAAGGGTGAAGGTGACTCCGAAGCCTGCGAACGTAGCAGCAGGTTTACCTTGAGTCTCCACAGCAACACTCCACACAGCTAGCTAACGAACAAGTACCTGGATCTGCACAAAAATGTGCAGAAGAGTAGCATGAGCACACCACAGCGGTGCCCAGTAAGTATCAAGACTAACCTCGGTGGAGTAGTGATGAGGAACAGTCAAGACACCCACTGGTCTAATAAACTGAACAGATATAAGTACATGAATAACAGAAGTATGATGCCTACATAAAGACTATGCAATATGGCTCACAATACATCAATAACATTAAAGCAAGAAAATAACAAGTATCAGCGGAATATCATGAAAATGACGCAGACAAAGTGAATGGAACACAATCTAAATCCGGAATTACGAATACAGCAAGGACAAGTAATAACTCAGTAATTACAACCGCTTTTACATCAGGTTTTAGTCAACATCTCCACGAGGTACCGAACCTCGGACAATTTACAACTCAAGGGTCTTAATACCTGAACCCTAACACTTGGCATCATGTGCCCTCATAACACCTCATAGCCACACTGACGACTCACGTGCCAATAGAGGCATTCTCACATAGAAGACAAGTAAACAAGGGTGAGCATCTATGCTCAACAATATCAAGAACACCTCTTATCCGATAAGAGTGCTTAACTACGTGTATGCTTGTGCAAGTGTCCTAACATAGTCCATACCGGCAAATAAGCATAAGAAAGAAGAAGAACGGACAACACGTAGAATATTTTCTCATAGCTTTCACAAGATAAAGCTCACACAGGTATGTATACCACTACACAAATATCAACAACAAGAATGCCCCCAGGCCATAAATCATCATAAATCAATCCTTGACACAACCCACCTTGTCTCGCCACGTGTGCAATAGTAACATAAATGCCCGCCTTGTCTCGCCACACGTGCATAATAATGTTTCCACCTTGTCTCGCCACATGCGCAACCCACACATATATATATCCCACCTTGTCACGCCGCATGTGCAAATATCAATAGTAACAATAGCACGACATAAACCTCGTGCAACCCCATAACAACAACCGCACGGCAGAAACCTCGTGCATCACAATAATAACAATCGCACGACAGAAACCTCGTGCATCACCACAACAAATACAACAACAACAATGGCAATAATACAAAGTACGACAAGTAAATCAACTCAAGAACTTTAAAAATCACAGAAAAATATGGGACCAAATCACAAAGAATAACCACAATAAATAATGCTAGGCGTAAAGAGAACAACTTAACAAAGAAAAACTAATGTGTATCAACGATCCCACAATATACATTTTAACAATAGGGAAACTAACACGAGTCAAATAATTCCAAATAAAACAAGTCGACTAAGATATAGGATATCTAAAACTTCTTTTAACGTTGAGAAATTACTAAGGATTTTCAACAATTAAATTAAGGATAAGCAGCGAAAAGATAATCATAACCTCAATTAAGACTGAACAAATTATAAGATGATACAATAATAATTTCAAATAAAGATAAGCAGTTATGAAAAAATAGCATGACAATAGAGGAGGTAAAATCTTCAGTTAAGTCAAATAAAAGTCAAATAGGCAATAAGAGTGAATCCTGAAAGCAATTAATTTTAATTAAAGTATGTAGAGGCGAAACTAGTAAATAGAAACTTAATCATATCAAGAAAAACTTTATACTTAGTGAATATAAGGACCTAAGAATCCTAAAAGGCCAACTTTCCACAAATAAGTCCATGCGCGCACTCGTCACCTCGTGCACACGGGCTACAATCAACATAGCTCCTTTCGAGAGGGTCTCCCCGAACTTTTTCAATAGCACGGATTCGATCTCATCATCTTCCAAATCGTTGCCTTTTATGGCACACGTGTAAGAGGTGACATGTTCATTAGGATCGGTCGTACCGTTATATTTGGAAATTTCGGGCATACGGAACCTTTTGGGGATTGGCTTCGGTGCCGTACTCGATGGAAAAGGCTTTTGTATGAATTTTTTTGAATCAAGCCCTTTTACCGTTGGTGGAGCCCCCGGGATTTGATCGACCCTGGCATTATACATTTCCACCCTCTTGTCGTTGGCTTCGACTTGTTTTGTGAGTTCTTCGAGCAATTTAGTAATTTCGGGAGTAGTCCCCGATTCTTGCTCGTTAGATTTTACTATGGCAGGCTCTGTTCTGGGGGTGACCTCTCGAAGTAACCCTTGCCGGACCTCTCGAAGTGGATTGGAAACCGGCCTGCTTTGTGCTTGAGTTTGGCTTTGTAGCCGAGCTATCGCTAATTGCTGGACTTGCAACATCTCGAAGATAATGCGTAAGCTGGCCCCGATCTCCTCTAGGTTTTGGGTGTCTTAGGCTACGGATCGAGCACCGCCCTAAATGCTTCTTTCCAGTTCGGAACGCTGGTTTGCTTCCAAAGCAATTTATGAATTGACATCTAGTGGTATTTCGGCTCGAATCTCGGGTAGTGCCAAGTTGTTGGTTTCATCTTGAAGGCCAGCTTCGTAATCGGTCGGTGAAGCCATTCGGTCGGTGGCTATTCGTAGCCGAACCTGAATTGAAGGTGTTTTCAGAAATAAGTGACCACTGTTATCCTCGGCCCCACGGTGGGCGCCAAACTGTTTACCCGAAAAATGGATAGAGTTGAATTTATACGCAGTTCCAAAGATATGTGGTACAACTTAATACAGAATGCTAGGATAAATAAAAGGATGAATATATAAATAAAAGGATGAATATAGGTTGGAGAAAACGTAATCTAGGCGAATCAATTATGAATAGTGAATTTAGGATTTTACAAAATAGAATCAATCTGAGAAACTAGAAAGATCACTCTTTGCTTATAGAGGAAATAATACAGTTTTTGATAGTCTAAGTCTCTAGAAAAAAGATGCCCTATAAGAATGATAAACAAGCCCTTTTATAGTGAAGGGTTTTGGCTACAAGTATAATAAAATAAACATTCATTGGGAGACCCATGATAAATCAGCTTTTCCATAATTTCTGCCAAGATTTCCTCTAGTGGGATTACAACGGCTTTTGTCTGCGAGCTCGATCTTGCTTAGAATCCTCGATTTTGGTTCGAGTTTGATTTCGGCTCGAACTCGTGATCTTGGTTCGAGCCCTCGGATGGATTCCCGGTCGATGTAGATTGTTTTTTGGATTATTAGCACGATAGATCTACCCGCGCCGTGGTTCGATTCTTGTTCGAGTTTGATTATGATATCGATCTCAACACGGACCGGCCTCCCCGGGCTCCAGGTTAGTTCGTGCCCCCATTCGGGATCTTACTTCGATATACCACCCTTCGAACCGTACCGAACATGTCAAGACTGAAATCTATTTCGACCGTATACAATAATAACTGTTGGCGAATATATAACTTAATTCCTCTTATTAATTCTGACAGTTCAAAAGTTCAAGTTTTTAGGTTCACTTTAATAGAAATATTTGTATTATCAAGGTTAGAGTAGATGAATGACAGTTTGAACAGCATTAAAAGCCATAAAAAGCAAGGCAAAGGACCAAGGAGATTCCCACCTCAAGTAGGTCCTCCGCCTTGGATCAAGAATCATGTTCTAGGCTTCTAGCTTAGCTTTGCTCTGGTTGTCTCCATCTGCTTGTAGAGAAGAGCTTGTTTCTGTTTGTGAAATGTGAACACGACAAATGTAGACAGATTTCCGAGAATGAAGTTTGGGCTGTACTTTAATTTGGAGATCCAATCTGAACGTGATCTGAATTATTAACTTGTGGAAATAGTGTATCTGGACGCTCAAAAGCAGCAACAGAAGGGCCTTAATAGTAGCAAAAGCCGTGATGTACGAAATTCGATTCCCATATGAAAATTCCAAATTCTAATTTCCCACTTAGGACACTTAATACTTCATATTCCCTTCTGAACACAGAATTACATATTAAGCACCATAGATTTAAGGTACCTTTTTTTTTAAAAAAAAATGAAAATTTTAAAACACTGTTTGTTCATAAAACATGATCAGTTTTTGGATGAATTTTTTTTTTTTACTCATAAAACTTAAAGTTTTTGTCTAAACACAATTTCAACTTAAAAAAATTATTTTTCAATACAACTTTAAAAACTCTTTTTTCAAGTTTTAATTAAATTTATGTCCAAACGTTAGCTAAGAATAGAGTTAGTCAATTGTTTGGTTCGGCTAGTTATTTTATAAAATTTATGTCACAATAATTTTTCTGTTACGTTATTTTGTATAATCAAAATTAGACTTTACGAAACCGTTCTAATTGTTGCATAACATTTGCAAAACTCTCTACATATTTTTTAAAAGGAATATGAAAGAATAACATTTGCAAGCCAATTTTACTTATCGATTCTACACGAAGTTTTCGAAAGAAATTGCACATGCCCTGTAACTGAAGTTGATAAAAGTGGTAGGAGTATCAAAAAGTGGCACAAGTTTCAAGCCAACTGAAAAAACGCATCCTTTTGATTTGCATATGTAAAGTATTAGATGCATTCAGCATTTAGCAACAGCGGACGTGTATTCTATTTCATTTTAGGAGCCAGCCAAATCAAACATAGCAGCCAATTTGGTTTACCTACGTCAAATTAGGTTCACTTGACTAGCCAATTAACTAACAATTCGAGCCTAACAAGTTTGAACTTTTAGTCAAAGGCTGCTATGGACATCCATTATTTATTGGAATTTCATTAATTAAATACTCTCTCCGTTTCAATTTGAACTCATTTGACTGGATATAAAATTTAAGAAAAGAGAAAAAACTTTAGAATTTGTGATGTAAAATGAGATAAATATATTTTGTGTGGTTATAAATTATTGCATAAAGGTAAATTGTTTCCAAATAAGGAAAAGAATAATAATAGAAGAAGATCAGTATAACGTTTTCATACAAGTACTACTTCTAGAAAATTGGGGAAATAAGAGACCATATCTGTTCCTTAACTAAAAGCCCCATCTCTGGTCTATCGTTATCCCTTTTTATTTGTTTAATAATTAATAGTAATAGTTATCCGTCCATCAATGGCGGCTGTAACTTTCCAACTTGTCTACTTGGAAGTCTCCGCTTTTATGCCCATGCTCGTTAGCGACCCCCCTAATCGTAACGACGGGCACTCCTGCAATTTGGGAGTTTTGTGCGGTACAATAGCTAATCTCCGATAGAGATAACAGCTGGAAAAAAAATCCAACCATCATTTAAATTAAGATTTTTTTTTAAAACAAAAAAAGGTTCTTCCGGATTTAACTTCGTATACTAATCTCCGATGTGATTTAGAACTTCAAAATTTCTATTGTTGAACAGTTAGAAAAACTACACTTCTTAATCTAGGGGGGTTCTGTTCCCTCGCAAAGTTAGAGTTCAACTGCACTTCACTCTGTATTATTTGAAATAGCCCTCAAACATTACATCAATGAAATAACGCTACGGTATCGATTTTGAATTTCGATTCCCAGTTTAGTATAACAATTATTATCATGGCAGACATTTCAAAAAAAAAAGAAAGAATATCTCCAGTCCGCTTCCTATAAATATAATGCATGAACACTAGAAGATAGGACATTTAAGAGAGTCGCATGGTTGTTTATGGCGAGAAATAATGCTAAAACATCAAAAATATGATATTATATATCACATAAAATTGGATAATGTAAATGTTGGAGGATAAAATACTTCAAGCCGACTGGTGATGGCTGCTTAAATTTCAAAATCATTTACACCATACTAAATACAAAAATATAAACTCTTTCGTATTGTTACTATTTTGACCATATTGTTTCATTATTGGTAATCAATCATATTAATTTTGGGCACGTCCGTTGAAGCTAAATTTGATGCATGATTAGTCTCCTTGTGTGCACCTCACGGACTGTTGAGATATTTTGCTCAACTTATTTGAAGAAAAATAATCTATCTATCTATATATATAATCCTGGGAATAGTAGAGTTGATGTGCCACCTATGAGGATTACTATTTATCTTTTTTTCCTTTTTTTGCCTTTTCCCTTCATTCCACTCACTGAAAAAATGTCATTTTAATTACTATCATATTATTGCATCTCATTACATCTCAATAATCATAAAAACAGTTACAGAAAACTTCTCATCTTTATTGCCAACTTAATTGCAGGGACATCAAAGGACAGACGTTGCAAAAGAGACAATTTTGTTCCTATTTTTCTCTTTAAAAGATTAAGATTACACAAGATAAGAAATATTTGCTTGCAAGGTGGCTGAAATTTCTTTATGAATATTAAGAGTAGTAGTCACGATTAACATTAAGTCTTTTTGTTCTTCTTTTTCACCATAAAATAGCAAATGCAAATGCATCATCCATTTTATCCACGGCAGAGCTACAAATTCTTTGAAGGAACTTGGGTTGAAGATGAAACTTATCTTCTTTATACTATAACCAAGTGTCCTTTTAGCCAAAGGTATGACCGTTCCTTAATAAGATTAAGTATCCTTAGTACAGACGGCAACCCCGTGATTGTTCTTTATAGAGGTAACTCTATCTCTATTCTATGATGTTTTTTCCCCACAGATAGTTCCTTAAGAAAAAAAGGAAGGAAACAAAAGAATCTCTTAATTTGTTGAGCAACAAAGGAAAAGCATAGTTATTTTGTTTAATAGTGCATTTGCAATATCATAAGAGTTAAAAAAATGCTTAAAATAAGTGTATAGGATGTACAATTTGTAATAGGCTTCCAAATTTTCATTTTAGATTCCTACGACTTAGACTATGTAATTATTTTATTGATTATGATTAGATTGAATTCGTAAATATAAAATTTGTTAATTCAATATTAACGTACAATTTTGTCTAGAATAATCGTTATTCAAAGCGAAAAGAAAAAAATTATGCAGCTTCCCTCTATTTTAAATAGATTGTGTATTTTATCCACATAGGATGAGACTCCTCTCCATTTTCATGTCTCTCCATTTCTCCCTGTTCCTATTTGGCTGAGAGCCACATGTCATAGTTAAAAATTGAAGGTTGAGATTTAATTACCAAAGTAAGGTCTTAACCATGATTAGAATAATAAATATTTACTTTATTTGTTCTCCAAATTTTCTGTAATCCCATGATTCTAGCTAATATATTATCTAATCCATATATATTTGAATAAAAATCTCTCATTTTCTTACTTTATTATGAGATTTTCTTCTCTTTTTGTTTGTTTGTTTATTTTGACAATTTTTTTTTAGTATAGGTACGAGTTCTTTATTTTTGTCCAATTCTTCTTACATTCCCATCAAAGATGAGGAAAATAGGCATCTAATGCTTAGTGAGAACAATAAGACAAAATTGAATTAACGTATAATATTAAAATTAAAAAAATAAAAAAATATTTGTATAATTTAAGTTTAAAAAATATGTAGGATGTTAAAACTCTAGCGAGCCACTCATTGATTTGTCAATTGTTAAAAGAAAAAAAGAAAAGAAGTACTGAACAAATTAAAGAAAAAGAGAATACAACAAAGAATCAAGAAAAGATTAACTCAAAATATAAAGACTATGAATTTGAGACAAAGAAAAAAAACTGTTCAAAAAAAAAAAAGAAAAGACGAGCTCGTAATAAAGTAGGAAAAGAGAGATTTAAAAAAATGAATTTGGTAAGGTTTTTAGCTAGAATCATGGGATTACAGAAAATTTGGAGAACAAATAAAGTAAATATTTATTATTCTAATCATGGTTAAGACCTTGCTTTGGTAATTAAATCTCAACCTTCAATTTTTAACTATGACATGTGACTCTCATCCAAATAAGAACTTGGAGAAATGGAAAGACATGGAAATGGAGAGGAGTCTCGTCCTTTTACATGGATGTTATTCATAACAGTGCTATCTCTTTTCTTCAATTGATTCAGTATGCGGAGGAGTTTTATTTTTAATATTGATCACATACCGATGGGATCATTAGAAGATGAACTAATTTATTTATTAAAATGCAGTTATTAGTTCTTTTTTAACTATTTTTTTGTGTATATAACGATCTTTATTTTTCTTCATTTTTTGATTAGTTATCTGTAGTTATTTGCTAGTAGCTTTGATAGTATTCAATTCCTTTAGATTGTCGATGTATAGAAGTTAATTTTTTTTTTTTTTTTTTTTGATCTTTTTCTGATTCTAATATGTATTTCTATTTTATTCTACTTTATTTTGCTGTATTTGTGAACGAAAGATTTTGCAAATAGATATCCAAAACATGTCACAATAGATGATTATCTTATTTTGATAATATCTTATTTGTTGGACTTAACGTTAGTAGAAATTATTTATCAGGAATGGAGTTTGCTCTAAATGTGGTAGATATAAATAGACTTGCAGGACTTAACACGGGCATTTATTTTTAATACTGATCACATATCGATGGGATCATTAGAAGATGAACTAATTTATTTATTACAATGCAGTTATTAGTTCTTTTTTAACTATTTTTTTTGTGTGTATATAACGATCTTTATTTTTCTTCATTTTTTGATCAGTTATCTGTAGTTATTTGCTAGGAGATTTGATAATATTCAATTCCTTTAGATTGTCGATATATAGAAGTTAAATTTCTTTTATTTTTGTGATCCTTTTCTGATTCTAATATGTATTTCTATTTTATTCTACTTTATTTTGCTGTATTTGTGAACGGAAAATTTTGTAAATAGATATCCAAAATATGTCACAACAAATGACTATCTTATTTTGATAATATCTTATTTGTTGGACTTAACGTTAGTAGAAATTTGTTGGACTTATAGTCATCTATAAATGTGGTAGATATAAATAGACTTGCAGGAGGGCATTTATATTGTTCATATAGATTTTTCACCATTTGGCCTTATACCACTACTCTTACTTGAACTGATTGTTTTTGTTGCTAGGTGATGACTCTAAATTATAATTAGGTGCTGACTTCAAATCAAAATTTTTGTTGTTTATTTTTTCATATTTACAAGTGAAGAAGTCAACAACATTTGATGAAAAGGTATCGTGCACGTTAGAATATTCAAGTATTATTTAAATGAAATGAAATGAAATTGAATGACTGTAAAAGCTCTAATAAATATTACATCTGACGAAAAAATTAAATCACATACATATCTAGACATATTTTTTTAAAGAAAATCCTTGTATAAAGATTAAACATTATATAAAAAATAAATATATTTATATATCAGTTGATTTTTCTTTTCTCCTCTATATTAAACTGAATCAAATCAAACTAATTGTATATCAGTTTCTTAATGTCGGTTTGATTCAGGTTGGTTTGAAAACACCATGCATAACACTTTTGAATTGTTTAGCATTAAAATTTCACTTTTTAAGAAAATAAATAAAATTTATACACACTTATATATACCAAGTAATATTATGCATGTAAATATATATATACAGTTACACTTATTTAAGGATAAAAACGAAGAGTTAATTGCGCAAGAGATAAATATGCATTCAAATATCTATAAAAAATAAAGGCATACTACGAACATTATGTAAAAACATAGAAATTAAAGGTAACAATGTTTTTACAATTTTTTCTTTTCAAACAAAATGTCAATAGTAAATTGAAAACTAACTAAAGGCCTCAACCGGTTTTTGAAAAAATATTTGAATACACTAATAGTATACACTTACTTTTTGGATGTTTTTAATTATCAAATATTAGAGAAGATATTCATAATATAATAAAAATGGTTTGAGAAATTTACTAGTGTAGTTATAAAAATGAAGACATGACTCTTTCGACACTTTCAACATGACTCTTTCGACACTTTCAATCTTTCATTGCCATTGAACAAGAGAATCTGATGTAATTAAAAAATAACAGGAACAGTATTCAAAATCCAGATCTTTTCCCAGCTACAGGATACCTTTATCAAAGTGTAGTCCCCATTTTGACTACCTAATCAAAGAAGATACTCTGGCATTCGACTTAATTCATGCATATTTGCCAATAAGACAAAGACCTTAACGAAGCCAACCAAACTCTTGATTCCATTTGTTCTTTTACTTTTTTATATTACTCCATCCATTTTAATTTGTATCACACAACTTAACTTGGCATAAAATTTAAGAAAAAAAATATTTTTAAAATTTCTTGTCTTTAAAGTATAAAGATAAAAGTTTTGTGAGGCGTGACTATAAACGCTTTGATAAAATAAATAAATAAAAAGTTTAAAATTAAATTATTTTTATCTGTGTCTATCATTCTTCTTTGACCAACTAATAAAAAAAAGTATGATGATATAACTTGAAAGCGAGGGAGTAGTTGGTTATCCGCACGCATCTTTAGTAGTGACAGTTATTCTTACAATATGTAGGCCTATGCATGCTGATGTATTGTCTTTAAGTAGTTACATATTGAGTTGAATTATTTTTCACCATACCTTCGACCCCATGCAAACAAGAACTTAGGTCCTACGAGGAGTGTCCTTCTCAGCACGCCAGATGCACATACATGAACTAGGGCGAAAAAGCAGAGGAAATTTAACCTTTTTGCCATTACACTTAGCTCATCCCCCTAGCTCTCTTAACCACAATTAGCTCCTTCTATAAATTCAGAAACCAACTGCATCCCCAAATTCATCATAACTCGAACTAGCTAACTTTAGTTATTGAGAGACAAACAAATTACAGAAGCTTAATTAATTATTAGAGAAAGAGAGATGGAAGGTGCTTATATCGGTTGCCATATTCTCACCGTTTTTCTTATTATAGCTGTCTTCACATCTTCTTCATTCACGGAGTCAGTTTCAGCGGCAAGGCCAGCAGCCGGAGATACAAATACGGAGTTTATAAGAACATCATGCAAATCAACTACATATCCAAACCTCTGTTTCAGTTCATTATCAGGCCGTGCAACTGCTATTGGGGTTTCCCCTCAACTTCTAGCCCATGAATCCCTCACCGTTAGCCTCGAAACAGCCCAATCAACATCGGCTATGATGCTAAAGTTGGCACACGTCCAAGGCTTGACGCCGAGAGAGGTCGGTGCCATGCATGACTGTGTGGAGGAACTAAGTGACACAGTCGATGAATTGAGGAAGTCTTTGGGGGAAATGAAGCAGCTAAGGGGAAAAGATTTTGACCTTAAAATGAGTGATATTCAAACTTGGGTCAGTGCAGCCTTGACAGATGAGGACACCTGCACTGAGGGGTTTGCAGGAAAAGTGATGAACGGGAAAGTTAAGACTGTTGTAAGGGGAAAGATTTTGGAAGTTGCACATTTGACAAGTAATGCCTTGGCTTTGATCAACAGCCTTGCCGCTCTTCGCGGCTAAAATTACATGTCAACTATATATATATAGTGCTACTCTTCTTTTACAATTAGCAAAGACATCTGCTTAGATGGTAAGGGAGCGATAAATCAAAAAGGTGTGCTAAAGTTAAAAAGTGCCAACAGCAATGATTAGGTTTGCACAGTCCTAATGAGTAAAAGAGAGTACGGGGCTGTAATATTAATTCTCCTTCTGTCCCTTGTTAAAAAAACATAACTAATAGATGAATTTTACTTTCAATTCTTAATTATATTTATTATGAATATTTATCAATTAAGTGACTTGATAATTTAAAATGGTTTAACAAGTTAATAGTTATCTACCATTATTTCAAAATACTGCATGCAATACGTTTACACACAGAAATACATGTTATAAGTGTATAGGCCAAAATCCGCGAGAAGGATATTTAGCGTAATACGATATTAAGGAAAGAGTCAGTCGAGCTCGACCAGGAAGAAGCGAAATTCATGGCCGAGATGTCAACCATGATCGAGGTCGAGCATCTTGTAAAGAATAGTAACGACTGGTTTTCAAAATAGGATATTAGAGTGAATATTCTCATCACTTATACTATTAGGGTTTGTTAAGGATATATGTCAAATATATAAGGGAAAAAGAAAAGGGAATAAGGGCATGGAATATTCATTTGACAAGGAGACTTTTCGGAAGAAGATTCTATCTCTCTTGTAAAAAATACAAAGATTACCTTTTTATCAAGACTCTTGCTCATATTATTCCACACCTTTCCACCAAATCCGAGGATTGATCAAGCAAATATCGGATCTATCTGTCATTCATCATTGTCAGGAGAAGCATTCGTCCAATCCATCCATTATTGGGGAATCACTCCTCCTATTTACTTAAATGCCATTTATTGTTATTTATTGTTAGTTACACCTCCATTATTACTCACACTTTAAGAATATTTTGTACTGATTATCATCAATCTTTTACGGGATTTATCCCCATCTCCCATACGTTTTCAAGACTTGCATATAGAGTTATTATATTTAGCTAGATTTAACCCATTATTACATAAATTATATAGTTTACCCGAAAGTTACACTATTTGGTCAAACAATTTGGCGTCATATTGGGATTTTCTAGTTAAATCTTTTAATTTCTTCTAGATCTACAATTGACACTAGTTACTAACGTAGAAAAAAAAAACAACAAAACAAGAACCTTTTTCTCTCTACATTCTTAGATCTAATATGGCAGGTAGCAGAGAAGAAAGAACAAGAATAATGAGTGATCTTCAAACCAACCTCATGAACATCATCCACGAAAACTCTGAAGTAGTGGACGAGAACACGACGCCCAATGCCTCTCCTAGTCGAGGTGGATCACCCCCTCCGCACTGCAGCATCACAACCTCCACATCCGCGGGAGAGGAGGCACCACCAGCGATAAAGAAGCTCCTTGAGGCTTGGCTAACTGATACACTGACCAGCATCCTCCATAAGTCCGTTCGCAATGCAGCCGCAGAAAATACGAGAACCTGTGTTACGCCACTTGTGGACGAGCAACATGATCAACCTCCTCCTCCCATGACAACATGTGTTATTCACAATGTTGTTAGCAATGGAAGTGACGACGCTCTCACAGCCTTTCTGAAAAGAATGGAAGAAAAGGAAAACGAGAACAAGGCATTTCGGGACCAAATGAGAGAACACCAAGAAAGGGTCGATAAAATACCGGGTGCTCTTAAGCTATTACCGAAGAGAGATGCTGGTCGGTTCGTCGAGCAGTCATATAGTGATAGTGTTGCCCCATATGCCATACCAAAGACCTTTAAAATGCCGCCCTATCTGAAAATATACGATGGCCCAACCAACCGTGAGGATCATGTGATCCACTACGTCACCGTCGTGAAAGGCAACGATCTCGCCACGGAACAAGTATCCTCCATTCTGCTAAAGAAATTCGGCGAAACCCTCATGGGAGGCGCATTAACCTGGTATTCGCATCTGCGTGCATGTTCCATCGAAACCTTTGAGGAAATGGCTAATAAGTTCGTAACGGCCCATGTCGAGGCCAAGAAGGCCGTGGCAAGAGTAAACGACATATTTGCTATCAAATAGTCTCCGGGAGAGGGGATGAGGGACTTCCTCGCCCATTTTGGCCGAGTAAGAATGACCTTGCCCAATGTATCAGAAGGAATGGCGGTAGCAACTTTTCAAAATGGGTTGAGCAGAAATGGTTCAAGGATGACAAGAAAATTATTAAATCGGCTTATGAAGTATCCCCCAACGACTTGGGACAAAATACATAACGCATATTATGCCGAAGTCTGAGCAGACGAAGACGACCTCAATGGGCCGACCCATCGACTGGCCTCGGTGCAAGCAGAATCCATAAAAGATCGAAGAAATGATATCAGAAGAGACCCCGTGGCCTCATGACCAAACCAAAACGACATCTCCTATATGTCAGAACAACCGCTGCGTCCTTATCCCGCCATAAAGAAGGCCCACCAAGATCAAGAACAGGGACTCATCGGAATGAGAGAGGTATGCCCCACTTTCCTATCCGCTCACAATTTTTGCGGGTCACATATAGAGATATTCTATGCCTTGGAGAAGCTTGGACCAAAGGTGAAGTGGCCATAAAAGATGAGGTCAAACCCGAATACCAAAAAATCAGACGCCATCTGTGAGTTCCATCAAGAGCGAGGACACAAAACCGAAGATTGTATCGCCCTAAGACAAGAGGTAGTAAACATGATGCGATAGGGACACATCAAAGAATTGCTGAGCGGTCGGGGAAGGACCAACTTTGCCAGGGGACGTGAACAACATCAAGGGCTGCCGAAACCGCCCTTGCCAACCTGCACCATCCACATGATCATCGGTGGCGGGGATGACGCTTCCATCAACAGTGTGAATTTCACCACAACCCATAAGCTCAAACGGTCTATCTCCCACAGACGGTATGATGAACTTGAAGAAAGTATCATCTTCGATAAGTCATATACCAACGGTTTGGCTTTCCCTCACTATGATGCTCTCGTTATCACTTTATAAATTTTAGATACCGACGTAAGACGAATTATGGTAGACGATGGGAGCGGCGTGTGTATTATCCATCCTCGAGTACGCGCATAAATAAAACTCGAGGACAAGATAGTGCCACGCTGAATCACACTAACAGGCTTTAACAATGCAGTTAAGTGAACATCTGGCGAGATCACACTCCCTGTCATAGCGGGTGGCATCACTCTGGAGACCACATTCGACATCATGGACCAGGACACGGCATATAACGCCATAATAGGGCGACCATGGATACACACCATGAGAGCTATCCTTTCCAGCTTATACCAAGTCGTTAAATTCCCAACTCCATGGGGAATATTCAGTATACGAGGGAAGCAACGCACGTCCCAGGAATGCTACCGCATCGCCCTAGACTGTACGACCACCCAACAAATAAAGGATAAAGAAAAGGAGGCATAGAAATCAACAGGGTCGAGGTCGGTATGCGATGACAACGGGGACGTCATCACAGACCCCGATATGGTCGAGGCCATAGGATCGACTGTAAAGGACCTCGACCCCATTCAATTAGACAACAACGACCACGGCAAGAAAGCTTACATTGGCTGCAAACTTCAGGAATTGGGTACATTTCGTGAATTTTTAACTCCTAACGCGGACTTGTTTGTGTTTAGCCATGCAGATATGCCAGGTATCGCAAAGGAGATCGCCACGCACAAATTAAACGTCGATCCACTCTACCCCCGGTGAGGCATGTTAGGCATAAGTTCAACTCCGCAATTAATGATGCAGTACGCGAAAAATTAGAAACATTGTTGGAAAATGGCTCCGTGAGGGAGTCGAAGTACCCCCGATGGGTCGCCAACGTAGTCATGGTGAAAAAGAAGAACGACAAGTGGCGGATGTGCGTAGATTTCACTGACCTGAACAAAGCTTGCCCCAAAGATTCATTTCTATTATCTCATATCGACCAACTCATCGACGCAATGGCCGGGCACGAGCTACTAAGTTTCTTGGATGCCTACTCGGGCTATAACCAGATCCTCATAGAGGAAGAGGGCCAGGAAAAGACCACCTTCATCACCCACCAGGGGACGTACTACTACAGGGTCATGCCCTTTGGACTGAAAAATGCGGGGGCAACTTACCAAAGGTTAGTGACGAAGATATTCAAAGAACAACTCGGTAAAACGATGCAAGTCTACCTCGATCACATGCTGGTCAAATCCAAAAGGAAAGAAGATCACATCGACCACTTGAGAGAAGCCTTCGGCATACTTAGGCAATACAGCATGAAATTGAACCCCGAAAAATATGCATTCGGCGTGGCCTCAGGAAAATTGTTGGGTTTCCTAGTGTCGCAGTGAGGTATCGAGGTCAATCCCGACCAAATCAAGTCCATCGAAGGGATACCAGAGCACTTGACCAACAAAAAACAGGTCCAGAGGTTGACTGGCCGTATCACCGCCCTTTCGAGGTTCATTTCATGATCCTCCGATAGGTGTCATAAGTTCTTTGGCATACTGAAAAAGGAGAACGACCTCCAATGGAACTCTGAGTACGTCCAAGCCCTGAAGGAGTTAAAAGTGTACTTGTCCTCGCCACCGTTGCTTTCAAAACCAGAACCGAGACAACCCCACCTCGTCTATATCGCCGTGTCCGAAGTAGCTATGAGCGCAGTTCTGGTCCAAGAAAATAAAGGTATGCAATCCCACATCTATTACATTAGCAAAATACTAGTCGATGCCGAAACAAGATAACCCCATATTGAAAAACTAGCTCTGGCCTTAGTCGTAGCTTCACGAAAGCTTAGACCATATTTCTAATGCCACCCCATCTCAGTCATCACGACTTTCCCCTTAAGAAGCATTTTACATAAACCTGAGCTATCAGGAAGGTTGGACAAATGGGCCATCGAACTGAGCGAGGACGATATTACATATCGGCCGCGAACGGCGATATGGTCACAGGTCCTCGCAGACTTTGTCGCCGACTTCACTGCAAAAATAATGCCCGAAGTCAAAAAAGATGTCGTCCACGCTTCTGCCAAACACAAGACCTCTGGGTCCTGTACACCGATAGAGCGTCCAACGCATCAGGATCTGGGCTGGGATTCGTACTCGAAGTCCCAACATGCGAAGTGATTCGCTAGTCCATAAGATACTCGGACATGACTAACAATGAGGCCGAGTATGAGGCCGTAATTGCAGGACTGAGACTAGCACTCAAATACAGGGTGAAGCGGCTCAGATTGTGCTGCGATTCTCAACTCGTGGTCAACCAAGTCATAAGGATTTCCAAATCAAGGAGCAAAGGTTACAAAAGTACCAGACCTAAATCTGCAAGCTACTACCCGAGTTTGACGAATGTCAACTCGACCAGATCGCCCAAGCACAGAACACCGAGGCGGACGGCCTCGCCAAATTAGCCGTAGACACCAAAAACATTACAACCAGAGAAAGAAATGTGGTCCACCTCCTCAACTCGTCGATAGATCAAATCGAGGTAACAACCATAAACCTGACTTGGGATTCGCGCAACCGTATTATTACATATTTGCAGGACGGTGTACTCCCCAACAATAAAAAAGAGTCCAAGAAGTTGTGAATGCAAGCATCTAGATACAATATCATTCACAATGACCTGTACAAAAGGACATATGGCGGCCCTCTGGCGAAATGTTTAGGCCAAATCAGACGAGATGCGTCCTTGTACACGAAGTCCACTAAGGAGCTCATTCCGGCAATCGAGCTTTAGTCAAATACCTCATACGGGCAGGGTATTACTGGCCCACCATGAAAAAGTAGGCCGCGAATTTTGTGAAAAATGTGAGCAATGCCAGAAGTACGCCCCAATGATCCACCAAGCAGGCGAACACCTACACTCAGTAACTTCCCCTTGGTCGTTCATCAAATGGGGAATGGACATCGTGGGCTCCCTCCTGACAGGACAAGGTAACGTACGATTTCTCTTAGTTTTAACTGCTTATTTCTCTAAATGGGTGGAAGCAGGAGCATTCGACCAAATACGCGAACAAGAGGTGATCACCTTCATATGGAAAAACATCCTATGCCGTTTCGGTCTCCCCAAACAAATCAGCTACGACAACGGACCACAATTTAGAGGAAGGAAGGTCGCCGACTTTTTTTGAAAAATGGCATATCAAAAGAATACTCTCAACGCCTTACCACCCCGCAGGCAACGGCAAGCAGAATCCTCCAATAAGTCAATACTGAACATCATGAAGAAGAAACTCGAAGACGCTAAGGGTCTGTTGCCGGAAGTATTACCAGAAGTACTCTGGGCCTACCGAACAACGCCAAAGACGAGCACATGAGAAATGCCATACTCATTAGTCTATGGGACTGATGCAGTAATACCGGTCGAGGTCGGGGAGCCCAACCTAAGATACTTCTACGAAAGCGGACCCCAAAATAATAACAGTAGAATGCAGGAACTTGACGAAGCCGAGAAACGAAGAGGTATGGCCTACGTGAGAATGGTCGCCCAAAAGCAACCAGCAGAATGCTATTATAACAAAAAAGAAAAGATTAGGCCACTCAAAGTCGGGGACTACGTGCTTAAGCCAAAACACAAGCAAGCAAAGACTCGCGGGAAGACAAACTAAGAATAAATTGGGACGACCCCTACAAACTCATAACAACATCAAACAAAGGGTCATTCACACTGGAAATAATGGAAGGAAAGCGACTACCAAATAACTGGAATATTACACACCTCAAGTACTTCAACCTTTAAAGAATGATGTCCCTAAAGACGTACTCTTTTTCCCTCACTCGAGTTTTGTCCCAATTGGGTTTTCTCGAGGAGGTTTATAACAAGGCGATGAGGGGGATACTTCAGGATTGAAGTGCGCACAGTCGAAGGCACTGGACGGCTAGTTCATTGCTCGACCTCTCAATATTTTTCCAGCTCGACCAATGAAGGGACTAGATAAACTGGGACTGAAATGCCAGCCAGCGCCCGAAAAATATGTAAATCTCTCCACGTATATGTAAATCTGTCCAAGAGGTAGAGGGTGGCCTAAGAAATATTGGGGAGAGGTGATCAGGTAGGATATGGCGAGGCTCCAGATTTCCGAGGACATGACACTTGATAGGAAGATTTGGAGGTAGAGTATTAGGGTTGTAGGTTAGGATGTAGTTGAGTCTTGCCTTACTTCGTACCATTGTGGGACTAGCCAGGTAGGGTTTTTATCTAAGATAGCTAGTGGCAATGTTGTGTCTTAATATTTTGCTTTTCAGTGAAGGACCAATTTACTAGCTATCGCTTTTGCTTTGCATCTTTCTTCTGGATTTCATGGTGTTCTTATTTTTCCTATGATTGCTGTGGTGATACTAATATTGTCTCCTTTTGTCCTTTTGTCTTTTTGTTTTCTTGAGCCGAGGGTCTTTCGGAAATAGCCTCTCTACTCCTTCGGGGTAGGGGTAAGGTCTGCGTACATACTACCCTCCCCAGACCCCATTAGTGGGATTTTACTGGGTTGTTGTTGTTATTGTATATGAACAAAGCACAAATACATGAAGTTTATTTTTGTTCTCCCCAAGCATAGGTTACATTCGACCTCATTCGAATCAATACCTAGTCGGCCCTCGGTCATAACTGAATATAGGTTCCATTCGGCCTCATTCGAAGTAAACTTATTCGGCCCTCGGGCATAACTAAATATAGGTTATACTCGACCTCGTTCGAATCAACACCTACTCTTCCCTCGGACATAACTGAATATACGTTACATTTGGCTTCGTTCGAATTAACATATATTCGGTCCTCGTCCATAACTAAATATAGGCTATATTTGACCTCAGTCGAATCAACACCTAATCGGCCCTCAGCCATAAATAAATATGCGATATGTTCGACCTCGTTCGAACCAACACCTACTAGCCCCCGACCATAATCAAAACCTAGGTTTTGTTTCAACCTCGTTCAACCTTCTTGAACAAAGTTATTATGACTAAGGCAACCCAACAACAAAGTCGAAAAAGTATACAAACCCAAACAGAAGAAAAAGAATCAGGTACGAGTAACAGAACTAGCATTTCATACTTAGAATATTCTTTACAAAGGCTCGAAAACACGCCCACAAAAAATACACAAATATGCAGTTAAGCAAAAAAGAAGGAAAGAAAAAATGACAAATCATCGCCTGGCCCAGCAGCGCCATCAGCTTGATCTCCTAGGCCATCTCCATCTGCCTCTTCGCCATCGCCATCGCCAGCGGGATACTCCTCCTCAATCCAAGCATCCTGTTCAATCTGATCCACGCCCGCATCCTCCTCGACATCACCGGCCTCTGGTGTAGCGGGAACATAGCCACAAGCAACCCAAGCTTTACACGCCTTAACACGAGCATCCTCGAAGTCAGCATCTGAAACAGTTACCGCCCCTATCAGATCTCTAAATATATCCAACTGGGCTTTGGCGTGAATCCATTCCTCGTACAAATCTCGTGGAATGTCGGGAAAAGCAGAAGTACGGGAAGAATACGGCCGAGCCAATAACTGTGCCTTCTCGGCCTCGAGAGCAGCAACTCGATCACATAGGCCTAAAGCCTCTTTTTCCAGCTCATCTATCCGTTTATCAAGCCGCTCCTCTCTAAGCCTAGCCGTCTCTAGAGCACTCTCCCACTCAGAATGAAGAATGCGGATCACGATCTCCAAAGCTTCCTCTTTCCTCGTAGCCCCCGATCGGGCCAACTCCGCCTCCTCTAAATATGCTGCCTTCTCAGTGACCTCACCACTCAGAGCGCCCGCTTTGAGTTGACACTCCTCAAGCTCGACGCACAATAAGACCACCTGGGCTTGAAGATCGGCACATTGAGCCTCGACCCCTTGCTCACCTCAAGCTCTTCTTCTTTGTTCCTTAACACCCCCTCAGGAAAGATGCATTTTCCGATGACTCTTACTAACTCGTCATCCTTCTCCTTCAGTTTATCTCGGAGAGCCTGGAAATTGCCGCTCTCACCGAACCGTCTACAGATCTCGTGGTGCTTGTTACGGTATTCACGATATTTTCGCTCTATCTTCTGAAAAATAGCCTTACACTTCTTCTCTCGTCAGGCACTCTCGATCTCGAAATTCGCAGTCTAAAAGAAAGAGAAACAGAAAACAAAGATTAAGAACGACGCTTTGAAGTCGACATACAAAAACGAAGAGGGATCGAAAACCTTAACCTAAGAGCTAGGCCGGCTATGCTCCTAGATAAAATGGCATCCTTAAGCTTTTCAAAGGTTTTACCCTCCACATCAACAGAGGGGACCAAGAGAAGGGACCATGTCCTCTATGTCAACCAGCAAATCCCGACCCATGGGGATCGCAATAGTCCGTGTGGTCCCCTCCAATCTCACCTCAAGTCGGGTAAGTCCCTCCCCCATCATCCTCCCCTCCTCAGTATCCATATCAGAGCCCGTCTCGTAACCTTCCTCGGCTATGCAATTTTCCTTTTATGTCGATCCTCGAAGAAGGATCCTCGACTGGTCGTGAGATCGATGGCTCATCCTGCCGCAAGACGTCAGGTACTCCACCGATGGCCCTTCAAATTCCATCACGGTCTCAGGGAGAGACGTGCCCTCTTTGGCTTCAGATGATGACAGAATCACATGTAGTAATTCGGCGTCATCTTCAAGTTCTATGGTCGCCGTTTCTCGGACAACAAAATCCCCCATCACCGAATTCACCACTCGGACAGCTCCTTTGTCGACGTCCACTGATCTTCTCTTGCAGGGAAGCAAGTTGCCACCACTCGGCGACGATTCCTCTTCATCGTCCTCGTCTACTAGATGATACAAAGGAGAAGTCGAGAGTTCTGCTGCAGATATAGTCGATGACCAAGCAGACCTAGCCGCGGCGGAATAAGGAACAAAAGCAGATGACCGGGTAGGCCTGGTTGCGGTCATAACGGGAACAGACTCCGAAGAAGAAGCAACCTTCCTCTAACGAAATGCAGGAGCAGGAGCCCTCGGTCTCCTCGGAGATCATCAGACTGAAAAAGAAATATTAAAAGATTGTCACTTCATATACAAAACTATAACGAGCAAGCGACTATGAGGTTAAAACAATATACAGAATTTCTTGATAAAGGCCGGCCATTCACGAATCCCCACTGTGTGAGGCAGAACCTGGCTGACCCAGTCATGAATGTCCCCAACCAAAGGAGGAGGCGTAGTCTCCGCTGCATGAGGAAGGGACGGAATGTCAGACTATGACTAAAACAGGCAGAACAAATGCTTGACAGAAAAGGGATACTTACGGGAGTAATTCCAAGTCTCAGGAATCCGCACGCGTTGGCCACTATGTCCTCGGTCTTGACGAAAAAGTAATTGAGCCAAAACTGGCGATTTGCCTTGTCATCCATCTTCAGCAGCAGTCATTTACTTCCTCGGTGGCGAAGGTGCAACATCGTCCCCTATAGAAACTCAGGGCGAAGAGATATATCAGGTGGCAGAGTGTGACCCCGACCCTGGCCAACTCCGCATATTTCGTCAACATGCGGATAAACTTGTAGATGTATGGAAAGAGTTGGGCCGGGAAAATGCCGTAATAACGACAAAATTCCTCCGTCAATGGGAAAAAAGGAAAGGAATAGCCAACGTAGAAAGGATATATATAGAACGCGCAATACCCGGGGCAGTATATTTGTATCACATCGCGCCCCGCTGGGATCAGATCGATATGGGTAGGAATTTTGAAATTTGCCCTAAGCTCAGCGAGATCGACCTCTTTCATCGCCGATTTCAAGATCTGAGTGTCGTTCTCAGACATCTTCGAAAAGTCGGACCTAACTTTTTCACTATGAGGGAGTATTTCCTCCACCGTAGGAAAATTCTCGTCTTCAATGGCAACAGAAACATTATCGCCTTGAGGAGGCATACGCACCGCCAAAGGGATATGGTCATTTTCCATGCTGGAACTAGAGGGTACGTTAACCATATTTTCGAGAGCAGATGTTTCAAGTACATAAGTGTTGGAAGCAATTGGAATCACTAGAATCAGGGGAGTGGATGCGCGATAACGAAGTAAAAAGAAGACAAATTCAATATGAAGAATAGAGAAGAAGACACAAAGACTCAATATTAAGAATATGCAAAACACAAACGAATGGTCTTATGTCCTTATTTATAAGAATTCAAGCGTCAGGACCAAGTAATCAGTCCATCATTACCCAGTGCAAGTATCAAAACGGTAGAGGCACGGGAAACGACGCAAAGAATTGGAAAAACATGCCATAATGACGCATGATGTTATGACGTCATTTTGAAACGATGCGACCCCAAAAATTGTGGTTCACAAAAGGTCATGTTGTCACCTCATCTGAAACGCCACTACTCGACTTGCTCGCCCAATTTTGCCAACCACGATAAACAGAGTCCGCTTATCAAGGCTGTCTAGGGTCGGCCTTATTAAGCGGAGGGACTAACTGTATAGGCCAAAATCTGCCCTAAGGATATTTAGCGTAATACGATATTAAGGAAAGAGTCAGTCGAGCTTGACTAGGAAGAAGCAAAATTCGTGGTCGAGATGTCAACCATGACCGAGGTCGAACATCGTGTAAAGAATAGTAACGACTGATTTTCAAAATAGGATATTAGAGAGAATATTCTAGTGAATGTTCTCTGTGCTTGTACTATTAGGGTTTGCTAAGGATATGTGTCAAATATATAAGGAAAAAAGAAAAAGGAAATAAGTGCATGGAATATTCATTTGATAAGGAGACTTTTCGGAAGAAGATTCCCTCTCTTGTAAAAAAAATAATACAAAAATTACCTTTTTATCAAGACTCTTGCTCATATTATTCCACAGCTTTCCACCAGATCCGAGGATTGATCAAGCAAATCTCGGATCTATCTATAATTCATCATTGTGAGGAGAAGCATTCGTCCAATCCATCCATTATTGGGTGAATCATTCATCCTATTTACTTAAATGCCATTTATTGTTATTTATTGCTAGTTACACATCCATTATTACTCACACTTTAAAAATATTTTATACTGATTATCATCAATCTTTTACGGGATCTGTCTTCATCTCCCACACGTTTTCAAGACTTGCATCTAGAGTTATTATATTTAACTAGATTTAACATATTATTACATAATTTAATTAGTTTAGCCGAAAGTTATATT
The DNA here is from genome assembly GCF_000715075.1 of Nicotiana tabacum. NCBI lineage: Eukaryota > Viridiplantae > Streptophyta > Magnoliopsida > Solanales > Solanaceae > Nicotiana > Nicotiana tabacum. The sequence continues at coordinate 75,184,901 of NC_134083.1, forward strand.
TTTTGGTCAAACAATAAGGTTGTTGGATTTCACATATGATGATATTCCAAATTTAAGTGGAATTTAAGGGAAGATGCGGGAAACCCGGATAGCGGGCTTTTGTTTAGATCTTGAAGAAACCAATATGGGAATAACTTAAAAAGACTAAAATTCTGAACCCATTAGTTTAGCTTCTAGTTCCGCCTCTGATTGTTGTTGGCACTTATATATGTTTTCAATGAGTCTTTTAATCGTATTTGAGATTTATATGCCTTCGAAAAATATAAAGATCTTCTAGTACTATTAATTATTATTCCTCCTTCTCCTCCCCCTCCTCTCTTTCTTCCTATTCCTATTATTATTATTATTATTATTATTATTATTATTATTATTATTATTATTATTATTATTATTATTATTATTATTATTATTATTATTATTATTATTATTATTATTATATTTTAGAGTCCCAATAATCTTTTTTTTATCTCTTAAAGATTCAAATAACCGATCTCAATTTGTTTTGAAATAATGAGAAGTATAGTTGCTTTATTGTTCTGGTTAAATGTGACACTCCAAACAAATTCCACATCGACAAACATGGGATAAATATTAGGCACGTAAGTAAATAAGCCTTAGATTCTAGTGACACGTCTTAAAACCATGGGCCTAGTCCTAAAGTGGACAATATCACTAATGGGCTGAGATATAACATATCCTTGAATGATGGTGGAGTAAACCTCGGCGGTCAACTGAGTTTAGGCGAATTCCATATTTTTACAAAGATGGTGGGACAAAAGGCGAATCACACATCGACATGTTTTAAAACCGTGCGAAACTAGGCCCAAAAGACAGTATCACTAGTGAGCTGAATTTGCTATATTAAATTAATTAAACTTGATAAAAAAATCTGCTGGGTAACTGGTGTAAAATATTACCCTTTTTACTGCCTATTTTTTTGCTTGTTTGAATTACTCGGTAATAAATTAATGATTTGTACTTTTAAATGAAATTACTGGGTTAGCTCTGTCCTGGACAGCAATGTGGTGCGTGCTTAGGGTGTGAGTATGTTTTTTTCTCTCAACCTTTCACATCTTTACTTGCTGAGGTGGGCACATGCCTTCTTGCATAAGTTGATTGTGATATCAAAAGGGCAAAGGCCCAACTTTACACTTTACAGTTCAACAGAAAAGTGCATCCTGTTAGGTATATATATTCATCATTCATAACTGTCTATCCTTGGTCCATGTGCCACTTGCAACATTATCAACATCACCTAGAAAAGAACTTTACTATTAGCAGCGATGTTTTCTTAACGTCATTGGATCACTTGTATAACCAATTGAGAGAAGAAATTTAGTGAAAAACAGCACTAAATAGTCAGCTATCCAATTGCCGAGTTAATTGCTCTTAATTTGATGTTGCAACTATGAGCTGACGTGATTGTCAAATACCATTATTTATTAAATTTTCTCCTATTACACTTGAACTATTTCCTTTATGATTTTCAACAAGTTACCGCGATCCCCGCAATTTGGGCGATTCTTCAGAATTAGCAGTTCTTAGTTAAAGACACCACCAATTTGTTTTACAAATATTGGAGAAAATTTTATGGAACTGTTTAGGTTATGCTCTACCCAGGGTAAAGATTCGACCGATTTAGATTAATCTGTGTTGCCTTATAAAAATGTGAAGATGAAAAATGTAAAATAACAAGAATTTTTACTTTTGATTTCTTCATTATTATTTCTTGATATATAAATGAGTGCTTTACCTGAAAATGGTTTGAAATTTCTTGAAAGAAGAATAAAAAATCCAAGAATAGTAGTAAAGATACTTATAATTCCATGGCAATTAATTTGAAACGTATCTTGAGCAGTAAACTACAGTAGGAGACCCCTAAAAAGATGAGTCGTAACAAAGTTCATAGATTTAGTTTTGGAAGTGTTTGACCAAGAAATATAATCTCCGATTAAACTATTAAATTTATATAATGACGGGCCAAATCTAGTTAAGGATAATGACTCTACATATTAAGCATAAGGATGAAAGATATATGGGGTTGAGTTTGCGTATGATTGATGTCAATAAATCTGAAAATCTTAAAAACAAGAATATTAAATGAAATATATCTAGCAATAAATGTCAATAAATGGCATTTATGTAAATAAAGAGAATGATTTACCCGATAATGAATAGACAAGGTGAATGTTCTGCCTGACAACGGTGAATGACAAATAGATCCATAATTTACATGAACAATCCTTGGATCTGGTGGAAAAGTGGGGAATAATATGAACGAGAATCTTTATAAAAAGGTAGCATTTATGTTTTTATCTAAAAGAGAGTTTTCTTCTCAAAAGTGTTTTTATCAGCCAAATATTACGTGCCCTTATCATTGTCTCCTCTTTTTATATATATACGGGCCCGTTTTCTTTGAAAACCCTAATAATACAAACATCAGGAATATTCACTAGAATATTCCCCTTTTCAATATCATATTCTAACAAATTAGCCGTTATAAGTCTTATCACTAATAATCGATCTCGACCCCGACCCTTGTTGATATTTTGACTGCGAGCTCTATTGCTATCTCGACCACGGCTTATATCGACGTCTCGACCGTTAATCAAGTTATGTCTTAGGCGAGCCCGACCGATGACGTTCATTAATGCCATTTTATGCTAAATATTCCAAGGGCAGATTTTTGACAAATACAGGTAGTATACAAAAGATGCAATTCTTGTAAAAACACTTGAACTTGATACAACTTCTCCCACTTGTTAGACGACGATGATTTGAAATTAGAAAACCTCACCCCACCTTTTGTTCAAATCGTTACAACTTCGTATTTGTTTAATAGTTATCCATTAGGCATCTTGGCCTTCAACTTGTCTACTTGGAACATTTTCCCACTCTTTATCATATCAGCATTCCCCTAACAATTCAGGGGTGCAATAGCTAGTGAATATTTCAGGCAACAAATTTGTTGGTAACGTAACTCAGAATCTTTCTTCTTTCCTTGAAAAGGGATACACTTTAACAAACTCAAGGGAGTCTTACATTTAGTTTGTCACTTGCTTTTTTATATATATTCATTTGATTAAAAGAAGGAGGTATATATTTACTAACGTAGCTAAAAGTTTGTTGTCTGCAATAGATAGATTTCAGCTGTAATTCACTCGTTTTTACTTTGATATAAATACCATCAAATTTTACGTTAATAATCCTCAAGACACTATTAACATGGCGTGGTACTAAACTATAGGTTTTGGCCTAGCTTACACGATTTTCGCAAAATATCTTGCACCATTAAGAGTATTCGATATCTTATATGTAGCTTGTTTTTTTTTATCAACTTCTAATATGCAACTTTGTATGCACACGTAACAATTTTTCCCTTGAATTAAGTATCATATAACCCATCATCAAGACTTGAAATTTATCTAGAGATTCATCTTGTGTTTGAGTCTCCCAACTACAGGTAAATGCAGTATCCGATTTGTAGACGGGCAAAGGTAATAAATTAACCCGTGAACTCTGTTGTCTTGTTTCTTAGCTCTTCTTAAGCCGCAGTATGAGAGATACGTCCATTATCTCCACACCTGTTCCGCCGAACTATCTACTTTGGTATCAATTTGTTGCGTTAAAACAACTCAAAAACACTCTTAATATATGGTATTATATTGTCCATTTTAGGCCAAGTCTATAGAATTTTTTCCGAAGGGTATCACAAAATAAATAGTATCACCCTATATGTAACTTTTATTTATCAATTTTTTATGTGGGACTTTGTTTGCTAAATAACTCATATTTCAATTCTGATCTCTCATTTTACTACAATAACGGCATTTATAATAGCATTATTACTGTAGACATTCAACACAAGAAATATCTGAAAGATAAATAAAGTAAGCAAAAAAATTGAACGAGAAAATCTCCAATCCTTTCTCATTAATAACACTTGGAACATGGCCTTTTGAGAGTTATAATTTTTTTATTATTATTATGAGGAATAAATGTACATGCATTATAAATTTTAGATTATAAGTGAATAATCTGAAGTGCAAAGTACCATTGTTATCTTTAGGGGCCATATAGTTTTCATTATTGGTAATCAATAATGTTCGTAATGGGACTCCATGCTGTTGCGGAAGTCGAATATGGAGAAAGTGATTAAATCACAATTACTATATCTAAAGGTAGCTAATAAATAGTAAATGAGACAATAATAAAAAGAACACCAGAAATTAACGAGGTTCGGCAAAATTTAATTTTTGCCTAGTCCTCGGACACAATCAACTCAAACTTTATTTCACTCCAAAAAATACAAGTGAAATACTACAAGAGAGAAAGAAGATTCAAATGCCTTAGGAGATAAGAAGGCAAGTGAGAGATGTTTACAAATGAACAAAACCCTTGCTATTTATAGAAGGGAAATGGCCTTAATAATGTCATGCATGACATCATATTAAGTGTGATCATGCAATGTAAATGCATAAAAAATGCATCTACCAATTTCTTCCAAAAAAGAGGCTTCAAATGTTCACACTAGTTCACATTAATCTTGTCAAATTCAACAAATCTCCACCTCGGCAAGATTTTACTTTTTCAATTTTCTCTCATTGATAAATTTTGATTGTGTCTTCAACTTCAATCTTCAAAGTTCAACAATGTTGATCAAGTTCAAATAATGTTGAAACTTGTTCGCAGTCACTACTTTTGTAAGCATGTCGGCAGGGTTGTATGTAGTCCTAACTTTTTGCATATGACTCCACCTTCTTCTATAATATCTCGTATAAAGTGATATCGAACATCAATGTGCTTCGTCCTTGCATGATAAACTTGGTTCTTTGCTAATTGGATAGCACTCTCGCTATCACAAAATAGTGTGATGCTTTTTTGACCAATACCAAGCTCTAGCTCTAAGCAACCCTTGAAGCCAAATTGCCTCCTTTACAGCCTCTGTAATTGTCATGTACTCTGCCTCAGTAGTAGACAAAGCAACTGTTGACTGCAAAGTAGACTTCCAACTAACTGGTGCATTTGCAAAAGTGAAGACATAACCAGTAGTTGATCTACGCTTGTCCAAATCACCCGCATAATCCGAGTCACAATATCCAACTAGAGACTGACTATCTTCCTACTCAAAAATCAATCCAATATCTACAGTATTACGAATATACCGTAGAATCCATTTCACAGCTTGCCAATGCTTCTTTCCTGGATCATGCATATACTTGCTTACAACTCCGATAGCATGTGAAATATCAGGTCTTGTGCAAACCATTGCATACATCAAGCTACCAACGACATTCACATATGGAACTCTTGACATATACTCTCGTTCAACTTCATTCTTCGGTGACATAGCAGCACTAAGCTTAAAGTGAGGAGCAAGAGGAGTGCTAACCGACTTCGTGTTCTCATCCATGCAAAATCGATCTATTACTCTCTTCAAGTATTCTTTCTGAGATAGATAGAGTTTATTTGAATGTCTATCTCTTTTTATCTCCATGCCAAAAATTTTCTTCGCCTCACCCAAATCCTTCATCTCAAACTCCTTTCTTAGTTGAATCTTCAACTTCTCAATTTTCTCTTGACTTTTGGAAGCTATCAATATATCATCAACGTATAGGAAAAGATATATGAAAGATCCGTCTTCAAGCTTGCGCAAATACACACAAAGATCGTATTTGTTTCTTCTGTACTTCTGCCGCAACATAAACTTGTCAAATTATTTGTACCCTTTTCTAGAAGATTGTTTTAATCCGTATAACAAATTTTCAAGTTTGCACACCATATTTTCCTTTTCAGCAACTTTGAATCCTTCTAGCTGAGTCATATAGATTTCTTCTTCCAAGTCTCCATGTAAAAATATAGTTTTTACATCTAACTGAACTAGTTCCAAATTCAACTGTGCTACCAAAGCCAACAAAACTCTAATGGAGGAGTGTTTCATGATTGGAGAAAATACCTCATTGTAATCAATTCCCTCCTTTTGAGCGTACCCTTTGGCCACCAATCTTGCTTTGTAGCAAACATCTTCTTGATTAGGAAATCCTTCTTTCTTTGCAAATACCCATTTGCACCCAATTACTTTCTTGCCCTTCGGAAGATTGGCCAATTTCCATGTGCAATTCTGATGAAGGGACTGCATTTCTTCATTCATGGTAATCCTCTACTTATCTTCTTCTGAACTTTGGACTGCGTCTTTATAAGTGGTAGGAACACCATCAGCTACAATTGAGGCTGCACAAGCCACCGTCTCTATGAGACGAACAAGTTTATTTATTTCTTTTTGGCTTGCTGGTTGCTATTGATTCAAGTTGTTGTTGGAGTTTCTGAGTTGGAATCTCCCCTTCCACTGACTCTTCTTCCAGGGGAAAATCTTCTATCGTTTCCTCGTTTTCTCCCCGTGTTGGGAAAATTAATTTTTCCTCAAACTCCACCTACTTTGAAGAACCATCAGTTTGTTTGACATCTTCAACTGTCACCTTATCTGTTATGGCAGATTCATCAAAGGTAGCATCTCTGCTTAATATAATTTTCTTGTATTTGGACACCATAATCGGTATCCTTTGACTCCAGAAGTAATTCCCATAAATATAGCTTTCTTTGCCCTCAGATCTAATTTTGACTCTTTCACATGATAGTATGCAATTGAGCCAAACACATGCAAAAAATTATAATCTTCAACAGGTTTTCCATACTATTTTTCAAATGGTGTCTTGCCTCCAATATTGGCAGATGGTAGACGATTAATGAGGTGGCATGCATATGTTATTGCCTCAGTCCAAAATTCTTTGCCCAAGCTAGCATTGGACAACATACACCAAACCTTCTCCAGCAAAGTCTGGTTCATGCGTTCTGCCACTCCATTCTGTTGTGGTGTATTTCTGACGGTGAAATGTCTCAAAATACCATTATCTTCACAAATCTTTTTTGTATTCTCCACCGTTATCTGTGCAAAGACACTTTATCTTTTTGCCTTTTTGAATCTCTATCATCGCCTTCCCATTTGAGAAAAATTTCCAGCACCTCATCTTTGGTTTTCATAGTATACACCCACACTCTCCAGGAAAAGTCATCAATAAAGGTTATAAAATAGTGTTTCCCACCTAATGAAGGTGTTTTGGAAGAACCCCAAATATCAGAGTGAACATAATCCAAAATACCTTTAGTATTATGGATTGTTGTTCCAAATTTATCCCTTATCTATTTTCCCTTGACACAATGCTCACAAAACTCCAAATTTCAAGTCTTTACTCCTTTTAACAATCCTTCATCTGATAAAATCTTTAAGGATTTTCCTCCAGTATATCCCAAGCGCATGTGCCATAACTTAGTTGCTTCTGCCTCCTTGTCGTCACTGGATGTCGCTGTTGCTGTCCTAATAACTGTACTACCATGATAGTAGTATATGTTATTATTTCGCTGAATTTCCTTCATTACCACTAGTGCACCAGAGCATATTCTCATTATCCCATTTTCTGCAACGACTTTGAGCCCCTTTGACTCTAGGGCTCCTATAGAAATAAGATTTTTCTTCAACTCCGGTACGTATCGAACATCTGTTAATGTTCTGATCAATCCATCATAGTTCCTTAATCGGATTGAACCAATACCATATGCGGTAAGAGGATTGTTATTCGTGGTGTGAATAACTCCACATTCCTCTTCTTGAAAATCAATGAACCAATCCATGTTGGGACACATATGATAGCTACAAGCTGAATCCATCAGCCATATGTCAGATGGTTTGAATGGTTCAGTTGTAACTAGTGAGAAATCAGATTCGTCACAATCAGCTACATTTGAATCCATGATAGACTTTCCATTGTTAGGTTTTGTTACACCCTATATTTTCGTACGTAAAACTATGTCGTGAGCAAACTAATGTAGGACCAAAAATGAGACCATCTTTGAAAATATATAAAGTAAGTAAATCATGTTACCTCGGAGGTTACAAATATTGAAGATCATGAACAACAAGTATAAAGAGGGTTAGAAGGTTCAGAAGCTAAAGGAATTAAAGAAAATAATGTTTCGTCGAAAGTCGACAAGTTGGGAATGTTATAGCATATACTTTTGGGGTGAGACTTAATATGATAAGGAGATTATGTTATGAGTTATATTAGTCATATGATAGTCGTGTATTATGTTTTGAAGTCAAGCGAGTGGTGGAACAAAAGTCGATGAAAGTCATCACAAGTTACGTTCATAAGTTTTACTGAAACTTTGGATCAAATGTAGCTGCGATTTTCTTCCAATATACTTAGAGTTATGGGGTGTTACACTCATTAAATTAAATATATATGATTCTATTTTCTAACGCATTAAACCGTTTGTCAATACGATATCAGAGTAGAGAGATATGGGCATAATTGCGAAACTGCGCAGACTATCACCTACTTGCTTAAACGAGAATCCAAAAATGGGCCAGTTCGGATCGTCCAAAGAGGCATTTTTAAAGGCCTATATCCTTCATATATTAGACTGATAATAGGTCATAATAACCAGACATAAGCTCTGGCAAAATCCTCCCAATAATTTCTCACAAACCCCAATCGAGTTTCTCTCCCTTTCAAGTTCTAATTAGAGGTAAAAACTTATGAGTTTGAAGAATCAAGATAGGAGATGAGTTATACAACAAATAAGGTAAGTTTACTGCTCTCTTTCATCCATTTTTTCTGCTTTAAATGCATAGTAAGTCGTTCTATATTTGTAAGAACTCATGGGACGGTGATCGGAAGCCGTGAGTTCGAGTTATTCACTTGTAGCGGACTGTTTTGTGTTTCTGTTGGGCTGTATGTTTTACTACTATTTTGTGGATTTTTGGAGGAGGAAGGGTGTGGAGAAACACCACATAAATTCAGGTTGGTGGGCTGGTCGTTCGTCGTAATATTTTCGGGTTGTTTGACACTACTGCGATGGTCGTTTTGTGTATAAAGAGATTGGGGTGTGTTGGGCTGTTTTGTAGTATTTTGTGATGTATATAACGTTGGAAAATAATGTATATATTTTGTTATTATTGTTTTTTGGTGTTTTTGGTGTTATCTTGAATTTGGAGGAAGTAAGGATTATAGAGTAGATACTGCCCGTTTTAATACAAAATAAGTTTGTCGTTCGTTGTGCGATAGTTGTACTTTTCGTAACTTAATGATAGTATTGTTATCATTGTTGTAGATTAAGGTGCGAAGAGGTGAGTTAAACTTGGTGATTGGAAAGATTGTGATAAGGTATGTTAAGGCTAAACCTTTCCTTCATTTTGGCATGATCCTGTAACTACATATATTTGACAACGAGACATAAATAGAAGTTCGTATTCATGAATTTATTCACATTATCCTAGTCTCAGAAGTTACAGTATTCTCCCTTATCGAGACTTTATATTCAGTTAAGTATTATTTTCTTCCAGTTAAGAGAGCAGAGGGTCTATATATATATATATATATATATATATATATATATATATATAACTTACCATCTGATCAGAGGTTGCCCAATAGGGGCCTGCCCATCGATTATATCTCGATATAAGTTATATATATATATATATATATATATATATATATATATATATATATATATATATAACTTATATCGAGATATAATCGATGGGCAGGCCCCTATTGGGCAACCTCTGATCAGATGGTAAGTTATATACCGAGTCTACTGTGGCCGAGCGACTATGAGCGAGCCCAGGACGACCGAGATACAGAGCCTAGTATGGCCGAGCGCCTATGAGCAAGCCTACTACGGCCGAGCAGTTACACGTACCGAGCCTTATAGGGCCGAACATTTATTTTAATTACTATATTTGAAGGAGTTGATTTAGTATTAACAGGTAAGTATATCTCCAGAACATCTTTGACTCCCATTTACTTTCAGTTATTATATTATCAGTTCAGTTTCAGCTTTCAGTTATGTTATTGCCTTACATACTCGGTACATTATTTCGTACTGATGTCCCTTTTCTAGGGACGCTGCATTTCATGCGTGCAGGTTCAGATAGACAGACGGGTAGACCTCCTCAGTAGGTGTTCCCTGAGTTCAGCCTGATCTGTAAGCTCCACGTCCTTCAGAGTTATCAGGTCAAGGGTTTCGTGTACATCTTTTGTATGTATGTATATATGTTATGGGTAGGTCGGGGACCTGTTCCGATTATAATACATCCATCAGTAGAGGCTTGTAGACATATCCTTTCAGTTAGTGCAGTATGTTGGGCTTGAAGGCCTGGTATGTATATTTTGGTGGTTTGTCAGCTGCAGTTGTTATGACGGCCTTGTCGGCCTAGCTTTATATTGATGTTTAGTTAGCGCTAGTTTCATTCACTTTTATATTTTGCTTTGCAAAGTGTCATGCAATGTGGCCCCATGGCCAAATTATGACATTATATGTTCAGAGTCCCTTAGTCGCAATTTGGTACGCTAGGTTAGCTGAGGCACCGGGTGTCGGTCTCGCTCCCAGGTTCGGGGTGTGACAAACATGGTATCAGAGCAGTTCTGTCCTAGGGAGTCTACAAGCCGTGTCTAGTAGGGTCTTATTTATAGATGTGTTGTGTACCACATTATATAAGAAGGGAACTATAGGTCATTTAGGAGTTGGTTACCCTTCTTTCAAATCTAAATCGTACTGTAGAACAGCGTTATAGGAAATTTGAGTTAAACTTACGTGTTGGTATTTGCATACTCAGATGACGGTGACTATGAAGACTACGGCTAGCCAGAGGGGAGATACAGCAGCAGGTGAGGGGACCAGCAGGGTAGCCCCAGTAGCTGGGTCCCAGTCTAAGGCCCAGGGCGAGACCCCTACTCAACCATTACCGGCTCCTCCACCACCTGAGGAGATTCCTACGGATACCGCACATCCAGTTCCCCCTCCAGTGCGGTGCATTTGTTGACATAGTTGGTAGCTACCCAGCAACAAGCTTGGGCATCAGCTAGTGCAGGATTTTCTGATGGGTCTGGGAGTTCAAGGGGCTGAGAGTTTATTGCTTTGAGTCCTCCAGAGTTTACGGGGATAGATCAGAGGGAGGACCCGTAGGATTTCATAGATCAGCTTCACAAGATCTTTCGGGTTATGCATGTCACAGAGAAAAAGGCAGTTGAGCTAGCAGCTTTTTGACTCCGAGATATAGCCATCCTTTGGTATGAGGGATGGGAGAGGTCCAGGGCACGTGATGCACCTCCAGCTAGTTGGGAGAATTATTTAGATGCCTTCATTGACCAGTACTTACCGCGGGAGATCCAACAGGCTCGGGTCGATTAGTTTCTAGCCCTCAAGCAGGGTAATATGAGTGTTTGAGAGTATAGTCTTCGTTTTGACTCATTAGCCAGATATGCACCATCCATAGTTGCTACTATGCGGGACAGGATCCACAGGTTTATAGCAGGGTTATCCCCAGAGTTGACCAAGGCATGTACCACCGCTCCATTGCATGATAGTATGGATATCTCCCGGATTCAGGCATTTGCTCAGAACATAGAATGGGGTAGGCGTCGACAACAGGGTACAGAGAGGACTGAGCAAGGGTAGCATAAGAGGATGAGAATTTCCAGGTCTCAGGAGCAGTCTTAGGGTAGTTATAGGCCCCATTATTTGGAACGGCCACCTAGGCCTCCTCCACCTCAGTTATAGGGTTACAGGGATGACCGCTATATCCAGCCAGGACTAGGTGAGAGCTCACAGGCATCGGGTTTGCAGCGACAGCGAAGTTCAAGGCAGACATGGTCATTTCTGCCATGGTGTGACATCTGTGGTAGAGGACACTTGGGCCAATGCCGAGCAAGTTCTGATACTTGTTATACATATGGGCGTCTGGGGCATATGATGCGAGATTGCCCAAATAGAGATTCCGAGGGTATAACACAACCAGTGAGTTCAGTAATAGGATCATCTATGTCCGTGAATCCTTCAGGGCGCGAGTTTCAGTCTTCGGCTGGTAGAGGTCGAGGCTGAGGTAGAGGTTCCAGTTTAGGTAGTAATCATAACCGTATCTATGCTTTAGCGGGTTGACATGACCAGGAGTCTTTACCAGACGTTGTGACAGGTATATTGACCATTTTCTCTCACGATGCTTTTGCCTTGATAGACCCAGGATCTACATTATCATATATTACCCTATTTATTGCAGGTAAGTTTGGTATAGTGCCTGAAATACTAAGTGATCCTTTTACGGTATCAACACCGGTCGGAGAACCGATTATTGCTAGACGGGTTTACCGAGGTTATACGGTGACAGTTTGTAGTCGTCAGACCTCAGCCGACCTTGTTGAGCTAGAGATGATGGATTTTGATGCTATCATGGGCATGGACTGGTTGGCATCTTGCTATGCCACAGTTGATTGCCGAGCAAAGGCAGCCAGATTTCATTTTCCGGATGAGCCAGTCCTTGAATGAGTAGGTAATACAACGACACCCAGAGGTAGGTTTATTTTCCATCTGAAGGCGAGGAAAATGATCGCAAAATGGTGCATTTATCATATTGTGCAAGTTAGAAATGCAGATGCTGAGATACCTACACTTCAGTCTATTCCCGTAGTCAAAGAGTATGCAGATGTGTTTCCAGATGAGCTTCTAGTTATTCCTCCAGAGTGAGAGATTGATTTTAGCATCGATTTGCTTCCAAGAACTCAACCAATATCCATCCCTCCGTATAGAATGGCACCTGCCGAATTGAAGGAGTTGAATGAGCAGTTAAATGATTTGCTGGAGAAAGGTTTCATCAGGCACAATACCTCACCTTGGGGTGCATCGATACTGTTTGTGCGGAAGAAATACGGCTCGCTGAGGATGTGTATCGATTATAGGCAGCTGAACAAGGTAACCATTAAGAATAAGTATCCACTTCCTAGGATCGATGACTTGTTTGATCAGTTGCAGGGGGCTAGATTCTTTTCAAAGATAGATTTGAGGTCGGGATACCACCGGGTCAGAATTTGGGAGAAAGATATTCCAAAGACAGCCTTCAGGACCCGATATTGCTACTTCGAGTTCCTTGTCATGTCTTTTGGGTTAACGAATGCACCCGCCATATTTATGGACTTGATGAATAGCCTATTCCGGCCATTTTTAGATCTGCTTGTGATAGTATTTATTGATGATATTCTGGTTTATTCAAGTTCAGAGGATGAGCATACGGACCACCTGTGAGCGGTACTCCAAACCCTCCATGATCGTAAGTTGTATGCTAAGTTTTCTAAATGTGAGTTCTGGTTGAAGGCTGTAGCATTCTTGGAGCATATTGTATCCAATGAAGGTATAAAGGTAGACACTCAGAAGATCGAGGCCGTGAAATCTTGGCCTAGACCTACCACTCCGACAGAGGTTCGTAGCTTTCTAGGCTTAGCAGGATACTACTGGAGGTTCGTAGAGGGTTTTTCTTCCCTTTCGGCACCATTGACAAAGTTGACGCAGAAAGCAACTAAGTTTCAGTGGACAGAGGCTTGCGAGCGGAGTTTCCAAGAGCTTAAGAACAGGTTGACCTGAGTGCCAGTTCTAACACTTCCAGAGGGTCCAGAGGGTTATGCCGTGTATTGTGATACCTCGGGTGTCGGGTTAGGATGTGTCCTGATGCAACATGGGAAGGTAATTGCGTATGCTTCAAGGCAGTTAAGGAAGCACGAGAGGAATTATCCGACCCACGACCTCGAGTTAGCTGCGGTTGTCCATGCACTTAAGATATGGCGGCATTATTTATATGGTGTTCATGTTGATGTATTTACTGATCATAAAAGCCTACAATATATCTTCAAGCAAAAAGAGTTGAATTTGCGACAGAGGCGATGGCTTTAGTTATTGAAAGATTACGATGTTAACATTCTCTACCATCCAGGGAAAGCTAATGTTGTAGCAGATGCCTTAAGTCACCGATCTATGGGTAGCTTAGCATAAGTGGAGGCCGAGAAAAGACAATTAACTAGAGAGATTCATCAGTTGTCTTGTTTGGGGGTTCGGTTAGTAGATTCCGGTAATGGTGGAGTTGTACTCCAAAACACTGCAAAATCATCTCTCGTAGCTGAAGTCAAGGAAAGGCAGTACGAGGACCCAGAGTTGGTCGAGTTGAGAGAGCGAGTTCCGCAGTAGAAGAAGCCGTTGTTAGAGCTCAAGGGAGATGGGGTTCTCAGATACATGGGTCGTCTGTGTGTTCCAGATGTAGCAGGGCTACGAGACAGGATTATGTCAGAGGCACATTATTTGTGGTACTCCATTCATCCTGGGTCGATGAAGATGTATCATGACATTAAGGATGTGTACTGGTGGAACGATATGAAGAAGAACATTGCTGAGTTTGTCGCCTAGTATCCTAGTTGCCCGCAGGTGAAGGTAGAGCATCAGAAGCCTGGAGGGCTAATGAAGACTATAGAGATCCCGACATGGAAATGGGAGGCGATAAACATGGACTTTATCACGGGTTTACCTCGTTCTCATCGTAAGTTTGATTCTATATAGGTGATAGTCGATAGGCTCACGAAATCAGCTCATTTCCTACCGGTCAGATCTACATATACAGCAGAAGATTATGCAAAGTTATATATTAAGGAGATAGTGCGGCTACACGGAGTGCCAGCATCTATTATATATGACCGTGGGGCCCAGTTTACAGCACATTTTTGGAGGTCATTTCAGAGAGGTCTAGGGACTCAGGTGAATCTCAGCATAACTTTTCATCCACAGACTGATGGACAAGCCGAGCGCACAATTCAGACGCTCGAGAATATGTTACGAGCATGTGTCTTGGATTTTAAAAGAAGTTGGGATGAACATCTACCTCTTGTCGAGTTTGCATATAATAACAGTTACCACTCCAGTATCCAGATGGCTCCGTACGAGGCTTTTTATGGGCGTAAATACAAATCTCCTATAGGGTGGTTTGATGTTGGAGAATTTGGGTTACATGGGCCAGACCTAGTTCAGCAAGCTGTAGAGAAAGTAAAGCTTATCCGGGGGCGACTGTTGACAGCTCAGAGTCATCAGAAGTCATATTCTGACGTGCGGCGAAGAGACTTAGAGTTCGAGGTTAATGACTGGGTATTCTTAAAGGCATCCCCTATGAAGGGCGTGATGAGGTTTGGCAAGAAAGGCAAGTTTAGCCCACATTATATTGGGCCTTATAGGATCATTCCGAGAGTGGGCCAAGTAGCTTATGAGTTAGAATTGCCTTCAGAACTGGAGTCAGTCCATCCGGTTTTTCACGTATCTATGCTATGGAAGTGCATTGGTGATCCTACCAGAGTGGTGCCCACGGATGATGTACAGATTACAGAGGACTTATCATACGAGGAAATTCCAGTTGCCATCCTAGACCGAAAAATCTGTAAGCTACGAAATAAGGAGGTAGCCTCCGTGAAGGTTTTATGGAGAAGCAAGAATGTAGAAGAGATGACATAGGAAGCGGAGGAAGAAATAAAGTCTAAATATCCCCATCTATTTCAAACTGAAGATATGGCACGAGATGGGATGCTACAGCATAACCCTATTCAGGCTAGTAGGTCATCAGGTAAGCTCTTATTTCATGACTTTCAGTATTTATGATTTACGACTGTGTGAGGCAAAGTGTTGCTATATATAGACATTGGCCACGTGTGGTATGCATAGTATATTTTCTGGCTGCGTGAAGATTGGTTATAGTCTAGTGTACGAAGGAGACTCTGGAAAACATTTTCCAAAGTCTCTAAGAGTAAACATTCGAGGACGAATGTTCCTAAGGGGGGGATAATGTTACACCCTATATTTTCGTACGTAAAACTGCATCACGAGCAAACTAATGTAGGACCAAAAATGATATCATCTTTGAAAATATATAAAGTAAGTTAATCATGTTACCTCGGAGGTTACAAATATTAAAGATCATGAACAACAAGTACAAATAAGGTTCGAAGGTTCAGAAGCTAAAGGAATTAAAGAAAATAATATTTCGTCGAAAGCCGACAAGTTGAGAATATTACAGCATGTACTTTTGGGGTGAGACCAAGGTATTTAATATGATAAGGAGGTTATGTTAGTTATGTTAGTCGTATGATAGTCGTGTGTTATGTTTTAAAGTCAAGCGAGTGGTGGAACAAAAGTCGATGAAACTCATCACAAGTTACGTTCATAAGTTTTATTGAAACTTTGGGTCAAATGTAACTGCGATTTTCTTCCAATATACTTAGAGTTATGGGGTGTTACACCCATAAAATTACACATCTATGAGTCTATTTTCTAACGCATTAAATCGTTTGTCAATACGATATCAGAGTAGAGAGATATGGGTATTTTTGCGAGATTGCGCAGACTATCACCTACTTGCTTAAACGAGAATCCAAAAATGGGCCAGTTCGGGTCATCCAAAAATAGGCCAGTTTGAGTCATCCAAAGAAGCCTTTTTAAAGACCTATCTCCTTCATATATTATACTGATAATAGGTCATAATAACCAGACATAAGCTCTGCAAAAATCCTCCCAAAAATATCTCCCAAACCCCAATCGAATTTCTCTCCCTTTCAAGTTCTAATTTGAGGTAAAAACATAGAGTTTGAAGAATCAAGATAGGAGCTGAGTTATCCAACAAATAAGGTAAGTTTACTTCTCTCTTTCATCCATTTTTTTCTGCTTTAAATGCATAGTAAGTCGTTCTATATTTGTAAGAACTCACGGGACGGTGATCGGAAGCCGTGAGTTCGAGTTATTCACTTGTAATGGACTGTTTTGTGTTTCTGTTGGGCTTCGTATTTTACTACTGTTTATGTAGAGTTTTGGAGGAGGAAGTGTGTAGAGAAATACCACATAAATGCAGATTGGTGGGCTGGTCGTTCGTCGTAACATTTTTGGGTTATTTGACACTACTACAATGGTCGTTTTGTGTATGAAGAGATTGGGGTGTGTTGGGCTATTTTATAGTATTTTGTGATGTATATATGGTTTGAAAATAATTTATATATGTTGTTATTGTTGTTTTTTAGTATTTTTGGTGATATCTTGAATTTGGAGGAAGTAAGGATTATAGGGGAGATGCTGCCCGTTTTTAATACAAAATAAGCTTGTAGTTTTTGTGTATGAAGATATTGGGGTGTGTTGGACTGTTTTGTAGTATTTTGTGGTGTATATAAGATTGGAAAATAATGTATATATGCTGTTATTATTGTTGTTTTGGTGTTGTTGGTGTTATCTAGAATTTGGAGGAAGTAAGGATTATAGAGTAGATACTGCCCGTTTTAATACAAAATAAGCTTGTCATTCGTTGTGCGATAGTTGTACTTTTCGTAACTTAATGATAGTATTATTATCATTATTGTAGATTAAGGTGCGAAGAGGTGAGTTAAACTTGGTGATTGGAAAGATTGTGATAAGGTATGTTAAGGCCAAACCTTTCCTTCATTTTGGCATGATCTCCTAACTACATATGTTTGACAACGAGACATAAAGAGAAGTTCGTATTCATGAATTTATTCACATTATCCTAGTCTCAGAAGTTACAGTATTCTCCCTTATCGAGACTTTATATTTAGTTAAGTATTATTTTCTTCCAGTCAAGAGAGCAGGGGGTATATATATATATATATATATATATATACAGTATTACAGTATTTTCATCACCATCGAGCTATAATCGATGGGCAGGCCCCTATTGGGAAATCTCTGATAAGATGGTAAGTTATATACCATGCCTACTATGGTCGAGCGCCTATGAGCAAGCCCAGTATGGCCGAGATACAGAGCCTAGTATGACCGAGCGCCTATGAGCGAGTCTACTACGGCCGAGCAGTTACACGTACCGAGCCTTATAGGGCCGAACATTTATTTTACTTACTATATTGAAGGAGTTGAGTCAGTATCAAAAGGTAAGTATATCTCCAAATCATCTTTGACTCCCACTTACTTTCAGTTATTATATTATCAGTTCAGTTTCAGCTTTTAGTTATGTTATTGCCTTACATACTCGGTACATTATTTCTTACTGACGTCCCTTTTATGGGGATGCTGCATTTCATGCGTGCAGGTTCAGATAGACAGACGGGTAGACCTCCTCAGTAGGTGTTCCCCGAGTTCAGCCTGATCTGTAAGCTCCACGTCCTTCGGAGTTATCGGGTCAAAGGTTTCGTGTACATATTTGTATGTATGTATATATATTATGGGTAGGTCGGGGCCCTGTTCCGATCATAATACATCCATCAGTAGAGGCTTGTAGACATATCCTGTCAGTTAGTGCAGTATGTTGGGCTTGTAGGCCTAGTATGTATATTTTGGTGGTTTATCAGGTGCAGTAGTTATGACGGCCTTGTCGGCCCAGCTTTATATTGATGTTTAGTCAGCGCTAGTTTCCGTTCACTTTTATATTTTGCTTTGCAAAGTGTCATGCAATGTGGCCCCATGGCCAAATTATGACATTATATGTTCAGAGTTCCTTAGTCGCAATTTGGTACACTAGGTTAGGTGAGGCATCAGGTGCCGGTCTCGCTCATAGGTTCGAGGCGTGACAAACTTGGTATCAAAGCAGTTCTGTCCTAGGGAGTCTACAAGTCGTGTCTAGTAGGGTCTTATTTATAGATGTGTTGTGCACCACATTATATAAGTAGGGAACTACAGGTCATTTAGGAGTTGGTTACCCTTCTTTCAAATCTAAATCGTGTTGTAGAACTGAGTTATAGGAAATTTGAGTTAAACTTATGTGTTGGTATTTGCATACACAGATGACGGTGACTAGGAAGACTACGGCTAGCCAGAGGGGAGATACGACAACTGGTGAGGGGACCAACAGGGTACCCCCAGTAGATGGGTCCCAGTTTGAGGCCCAGGGCGAGATCCCTACTCAACCATTACCGGCTCCTCCACCAACTGAGGAGATTCCTACGGATACCGCACATCCAGTTCCCCCTCCACTTCCATCAGATCAGGACTTGAGGAGTGCGGTGCATTTGTTGACACAGTTGGTAGCTACCCAGCAACAAGCTAGGGCATCAGCTAGTGCAGGATCTTCTGAGGGGTCTGGGAGTTCAAGGGGCTGAGAGTTTATAGATTTGAGTCCCCCAGAGTCCCGAAATGTCCCTGACCCATCAAACATTTCAAGTGCAAATTTCGCATTTGACATAATTCTTGTCATAAGCGAAGACACCAATGACGTATTACTGACACCCGATGTGGACTCTTCATTTTTATTTTCTTTCATTTTGCTACAGATACTATTTATTTGCTGACAGTACAGAACACCAAAGCAATTCTTTCCTGATGTGGAAGTCTAGACTATGCTGCAACCACAGAGCATACTAAGATAGAACCTTGGCTCTGATACCAATTGTTGCAGAAGCCGAATATATAGAGAGTGATTAAATCACAACTACTATATCTAAAGGTAGCTATTAAATAGTAAATGAGACAATAATAAAAAGGATATCAGAAATTAACGAGGTTCGGCAAAATTTGATTTTTGCCTAGTTCTCGAACACAATCAACTCAAACTTTATTTCACTTCAAAAAATACAAGTAAAATACTACAGGAGAGAAAGAAGATTCAAATGCCTTAGGAGATAAGAAGGCAAGTAGGAGATGTTTACAAATAAACAAAATCCTTGCTAAATACTATTTATAGAAGGAAAATGGCTTTAATAATATCATGCATGACAACATATTGTGCTATAAGAGCAATAGGGCATAGGAACTTGTTCCAGAACCCAGATCCTTCCCACCTGCAACAAAATATCTTTGTTAAAGTTTAAACCCCATTTGTGACTATCAAATCCACTAAGATACTCTTTATTCAACTGGAGTACAATTTTGCCATCCCCTCTTGAATCCTTTTTTTCTTTACTTTTTTCTAAATGCATATTCAGTCGGCAAAGTTTATCCTATAACGTGTATGCATTGGCAGCAAATAAATTGTCTTTACATGGCTTTACTTATTCAGTTGAACATTTCTGACCAGGCCTACGTCTTCATGCACATTAAGGAATGGACCTACGAGGAATGCTCTTCAAAGCCTGCTATAGGGACATACGTACATGACCTAATGTTTTTAAAAAAGAAAAAAGCAGAGCAACAGCAATTTAACGAAGTTAAAAATAACAATCATAGCATGATTAAACATGTTAGTTAGGAAAAGATTAAAGATCGCCTGAAATAGTCTTAACATAATCGTTAAAGAAAAATAAGTGGAGAATACAAGGCATTTATAAATAAAGAATGTTATATGCTACAATAGGTAAATATGATTTAATAGTATAAAATTTTCGGATGTATATTGAACTTTTTTCCTAGTCTTCAAAAAGTGACTACATTAAGATAGTTGGGCGATTCTTCGGAATCAGTTCTTAGTTAAAACACTCCAAATTTTTCGACCAATTTGGATTAGTCCGTATTGCCGTATATAACCGTGAAGATGAAAAATGCAAAATAAAAAGAATTTTTAATTTTGACTTCTTCATTATTATTTCTTGACATATAGATGAGTACTTTACATGAAAAAGGTTTGAAATTTCTTGAAAAAAAATAAAAATCCGAAAACACTAGTAAAGATACTTATAATTCCATGGCAATTATTTGAAACGCAGTAAATCACAGGAGGAGAGCCTAAAAAGATGAATTGTAACAAAGTTCATAGATTTTGGTAGTATACAAAAGATGCAATTCTTGTCAAAACACTTGATACATACTTCTCCCACTTGCTAGACGACGCGATGATTTGAAATTAAAGAGCCTCACCCCACCTTTTGTGCAAATCGTTACAGCTTCTTATTTGTTTAATAGTTATCCCACCTTTTGTTCAAATCGTTACAGCTTCGTATATGTTTAGTGAA